>NC_091292.1:103934453-104086953 GCF_038502225.1 Cherax quadricarinatus
TGACTTAGTGCCACACTTCAGCTTTTGTTAACACTTGACTGCTGAGGGTTTGAGGCCTTTGTTGTACTTATCGTATTATTAAAAGCAAATATCTATCTCGCTGTCCGCTTCTTCTCCCACCTTCCTTCTCTCCCTCAAACCTAACTTCCTCCCTCCCTTCCTCTCTCTCTCTCTGGGGATAATCTTGATTCAATCTAATTTTGATCTGACAAGAGAGGCTTCACTGAGAGGAGAATCTCTACAGCAAAACATACTCGTAAATACATTTGGTTACATTTACATCAAAATAAAAAAAATATCTCGGGAAAACACTCGTCTTGGCGCAATCTGGAAATACATATATGGGGCAGGCTACTTCATGGAGCAATATGAAACATGCATCACCACACAAGCAGGTTTCGCGTGCCTGACGCACCGCCACGGACGTGTGTCCAAGAATTATGATCGTAAATGGAAGATATAATGAAATCGTCAAATACAGTTGCAAATGAAAGGTGGGAAAATAAGTCTATTTCTCTTTTATGCTGAATAAACAAGTGAGGAATGTAAGGAGGAGATATAAGTAACATACAGAAGAAACACGCGAGTAATATATTAGGAATACGTGAGAAACATTTGCAATGCGTGAGTAATACAGGAGGAATACGCAAATAATTAAAGGCCACAGTCAGGCCACAGGCCACTAACCTTAACCCTGGGCACCATCATACAGATACAGACATATTAATTTTCAGCTTGTTACATTCCTCTTGCTTGGCAACCTCTTCGATTTCACCACTAATATTGTTGACATGTCCAGGTCAGCCGCATATTCCCTACCGTTCTCACTCAGCCTATATATTATCTTGTTTCTCATGTATTCTCTGTAGCTGTAATAAGTTTCATTACCCAGCGAAACCTTGTCTTATTTGACTCTCCATTTTGCCTTTGTGTCTTTGTTTTGTACAGAAATAAGGAGGGAAACATGAGCAATATGTTGGAATGTGGTACTAATAATGGAGGTATAGGTAAGTAAAAAGAAGAATTGCGTGAAAAATACGCGAGTAAAGTCAATGAGGTATACGTGAGCACAGTAATGAAGCATGACTAGATAAATGAAGTTAAGAAGAACTGGTGGTTGGTGCTCTCTCAGCGCCTGGATCTGCTATTAATCATTAACCACCACTGTAATGTTCACCACACCACGGCAACACTGCTGCCTTATGGCGAATGTGCAGGCTTATGGGCTCGTATGATGGATCATGGCCCGGTGCCTAGACCATAGCCAAGATCAGTGGAAGAACTGAAACATTCAGTGGTACGATAAGAGCCAAGGTCACTGTAGAGAAGGATTAGTACAGAATTAGTGTAAGAATCAGTGTTAGTAGCAGTGATACGTCCAGCGTCAGGATGTATCCAGTGATAAAAACCTACACCTTACCTTACCTTTAATGAGTTTCGAGTGTCTTCCTACTCCCGGAGCCCGGCCATGGACCAGGCTTGTCTGGTGCTAGCCTGGTCAATCAGGCTGCCTGTTAGGATCACCCTATCAGTCACTAGGTATTTGTCGCTAGGTACTGGTCGCACAACCTCACGTTTGATTCCCGTTCAGTTTTCCGTGAATTTAGTCAAAATAATCCAAAACAATTTATCTTGAGTACACTGACCATCTGACTGAAGCTACAGAAGGGTACTCAAGAGTTACACACCAGTCACCGTGAGAGAAACGTTTGGCTGTATGTACATAATTTTGTGTACGTGCGAATGTCGTAGATCGTTTGAATGACGAGGCGCATGTTTCAGCGTCCCTTACAGTGCGCTCAGGGGCAGTGATGATTTGTTGTTAGAACGAGAAGATACAAGTGCCGAGGAGAGTTCACCCGACTACCGGCTTCCGGACAATCCTGAGTATCCATTCCTGTGTGTTAGTGTATTTTTTTTTTCTGTTTCTTGCAGCTTTGGTACCATAGTTTCTTCACACGGTTATACTTTATTTTCTCTCAGCCGTTTCTTTGAAGCCTTCATTTTATCGAGTGAGTGAACCTAGTGTCTCGATGGTGATGGTAAATACTGTGTTGTTTTCTTCCCCGGTTCGAGTGTTTTGAGTCGACCAGCAGAACCTAAGAGGGATTCGACGGAATGGCTGGACTTTATACAGAAAAAAATCTTTGTCAATTCTACTTCAGCTTATTTACTATAACTGTGAAAATTAGCCTCGCCTATGTATGACTACCATTCCTGCTATAGTACTTCATCGCTGTCAGCTCCTCACCTCCTTATATCTCAAGAGATCTACAGACATCTGAATTCATAGTATCAATGATGGTTCACTCTGGCACGAGTCGTACTATACTTGACGTACACTCATCATTAAAGCTTGTGGCTATTCTACCAGGGGTGTCTGAGCGGACAGAATCTTGTGTTATCTTCAAGAAGTTATTCTACATACGTCACTCTGGGTCACAGTGGATCCTAGTTCTACAACACTGTAGTAGGCTATGACATACCTCTTGCTGGAAGAGCTTGTGTTATTGTCTATCAATTAGTTTCGATTCACATTCAATTTGTTTTACTTTGTCACTGTGTTATTTAATTAGATAAGAATATATTTTGGGGTATTTTATATACGCTTAAACGATGTCTGCTTTAATTTTCCAGTTGATTATATTTCCCAGTACATATTTTCTATATTTAGTTTCCTAAGAATGTAGAAACTGTCTGCGACTGAGAAGTTTCATTATCATTCACAGTCACAAAGGAAAGTTGATACCAGTAAAAAAAAAGTGTTGGTTGGTTGCTAGCAGGTGAATGAACGTGATAACCACATTTATGGCCATAAAAGCGCAACACAAGTAAGATTTCTTGATACCACCGGAAGGTTGAACAAGAAGCCGCATTTATAAACCAAGAAGACGTGAAGAAACGATACTTAAGTTTCTCAGAGAGTTGCCATAAAAACAGAACACACACACACACACACACACTACACACACGTACACACGTACGTACACACACACACACTACACACACGTACACACGTACGTGCACACACACGTACGTACACACACATACACACTACACGCACACGTACACACGTACGTACACACATACACACTACACACACACGTACACACGTACGTACACACACACACACACACACACACTCTACACACACACACACACACTCTACACACACACGACACACACACACACGACACACACACTACACACACACACTACACACTACACACACACACACACACACTACACACACACACTCCACACACACACACACCACACACACACACACTACACACACTACACACAATACACACACACACACACCAAACACACACTACACACAATACACACACACACCACACACACTACACACACACACACCAAACACACACTACACACACACTACACACAATACACACACACTACACAACACACACTACACACACACACTACACACATACACACACACACACACACACACACACACACACATTACACACACACTACACACACTACGCACACACTAAACACACACTAAACACACACACACTACACACACACACACACACACACACACACACACACACACACACACACACACACACACTGCACACACACTACACACTACAAACACTACACACACTACACACACACACACCACACACACACACACACACACACACACACACACACACACACACACACACACACACACTACACACACTACACACACACTACACCTCTTTTTCTCGTATGGTACAACCAAACTCTGCATTAATTAAATACAACTCACACGTGTTAACTCTGTTGTCACCAAATCAAACTAAAAATTAACAGTAAAAATATTTGTTGCATACATATATATTCACTGTAAGAGAAACCATTACGACACCAAGAGTTGCACCTACATAATACAACAATGATAAACATTGTAACTAATATACATGTTTGGAGGATATTGTTAATTATTATTATTATTATTATTATTATTATTACATTAGTAGTAATTTTGTGAGCAATATTGAATACTGTCATCGTCGCCACTGATTTGATAGACATCAATGATTATGATGGAGCTACCACTGATAACACCATTACCAGAACCGCACTAACATTACATCACCACTACCAACCTTGCCACACATCACCACTAACCTTACTACACCACATTACCACCAACCTTAAAATACCACATCACAACCACCAACTTTACGTCACTACCACTAACACACGGATTTCACCTTCACTACCAATAATCACCAATTAACCCATGACCTTCATCTAACGAAAAACATCCAACCGAAGGAACATGTCAATAGGTACAGTTACCATGGTAACTTCTGCCACATACCAGATTTGACACAAAGTTCACTGTTATTTTGGTAACCTCTCCCACATACCAGATCAGCCACTAAGTTCATTATTACTATGGAAACTTCTCCCACATACCAGACCTCACACTAAGTTCAATCGTCCTCGTCATTACGTTTAATTAAGCCATGACGAGGGTCATGTTTCAAGTCAAGCCACCCAGGGTTCATTAGCAGACGGAGGTACAAGATATGGGGTGGGGTGGAGTTGAGGGGGGGGAAATAAGGAGGTGGGGGTAATGTAAGAAGAGGTGTAAGGAGGTGCAGGTAGTGTAAGGGTGAGGTAGGGGGTTGGGTGAAGTTGGAGGCACTGAAGAAGGATTTATTTATAGGGATTTATTTTAATAATGCCTAAGTATAGCTAATGATGATCAGCTATAAATATAATGAGAATATGCACACCAGCCTACATACACACAGCAACAAGGGGACCCAACTAGCAGCAAAAAACTCAGATGAGTCACAGGGATGTTAGGAAGTATTTCATCAGGCACAGAGTTGTCAGGAAGTGGAACAATCTGAAGACTGATGTAACCAAACTCATGGAGCAGGGAGAGTGGACCTAGTAGCGACTAGCAAAGAGGTAGGGCCAGGAGCTGTGACTCGACCCCCTGCAACTACAAACACGCGAGTGTACACACACACACACACAAGGGAGGGCTACCCTGCCTTGGTGGGAATCGGCCAGTGTGATAATAAATATATATATATATATATATATATATATATATATATATATATATATATATATATATATATATATATATATATATATATATATATGTCGTGCCGAATATGTAAAACTGGTCAATTAGCAAGAATTCATTTAAAATTAAGTATTTTCTGAAATTTTCTCTTATTCGTTTAAAGATATATTTTTTTCATTAATGTTGATGTAAAAATTTATAATTTTGCACCAAAAGGAACTTAGAAAACTTACCTAACCTTATTATAACAAGAACAATTTATTTTAGCCTAACCCAACTAAATATATTTTAGATTTGTTTACAATAATTTAATACTAAATAAACACTGTGAAATATATTTTTTTTCGTTAGGTTCAGAATGATTTTGGCGAAATTATTGCATACACAAATTTTCACTTGCCCTATATGGCAAGATGAGAGTTGCTATTTAAGCCAAGATCGCAAGTTCTGCCTATTCGGCACGACATATATATATATATATATATATATATATATATATAGTGTGTGTGTGTGTGCAAACAATCGCAGACATGTGATCTTAACTATGCAAGACTTCCAGCAGGCGTGCATGAGCGTGTTAGATAGGAGTGAATGGAGATGAATGGTATTTGGGACCTGACGAGCCGTTGAGTGTGAGCAGGGTAATATTTAGTGAAGGGATTCAGGGAAACCGGTTATTTTTATATAGCCGGACTTGAGTCCTGGAAATGGGAAGTACAATGTCTGCACTTTAAAGGAGGGGTTCGGGATATTGGCAGTTTGGAGGGATATGTTGTGTATTTTTATACGTATATACTTCTAAACTGTTGTGTTCTGAGCACCTCTGCAAAAACAGTGATTATGTGTGAGTGAGGTGAAAGTGTTGAATGATGATGAAAGTATTTTCTTTTTGGGGATTTTCTTTCCTTTTGGGTCACCCTGCCTCGGTGGGAGACGGCCGACTTGTTAAATAAATAAATAAATAAATAAATAAATAAATATATATATATATATATATATATATATATATATATATATATATATATATATATATATATATATATATATATATATATATAAAGTCGTGCCGAAAAGGTAAAACTTGCTATTTTTTCTTAAATAAATTTTTGTCGAATAAGGCAAGCGAAAATTAGTGTATGCAATGATATCGCAAAAATCATTCTGAACCTAACGAAAAAAATATATTTCATAGTGATGTAATAGTTATAATAGATAAGGTCTTCCTGATGTGCAGCCACGTTGACTCAGGTTATGTAGAGTAGATCGTTTTACTCCACTTGATAATATAGTGACTCTGAACAATTTTTTTTGTTACTGTTATGCTGGGCCTTCTTGGCCTTTGTAGAGAGAGTCTATGTCTGCGCTTTTCAAGGCCTCTGCGATTTCACCTGAACTTAAACTCCTTCCCAAGAACGCCGAGTACTCTTACAAATGGTACTACAAAATACAGCATTCCCAGAATCAGGTCCAGGTGCTGCGTGCTCCAGAATCGTGTCTTAATTCCCTTTTGAAAATTCTGAATCGCCTTAATCAAAAACTTCACCACCGTCCTGCCACAACCATCACCACCATGATAAAAACCACAACCACTGTCACCACCCCCATGATAACCACAAGCACTGTCACCACACCACCCCATGATAACCACAACCAATGTCACCACCACCACCCCATGGTAACCACAAGCACTGTCACCACCACCACCACCACCCACATGATGACCACAACCACTATCACCACCACCACCCCATGTTAACCACAACCAACGTCACCACCACCACTCCATAGTAATCGCAAGCACTGTCACCACCACCCCATGATAACCACAACCACTATCACCACCATCACCCCATAATGACCACAACCACTGCCACCACCACCACCCCATGATAACCACAACCACCATCACCACCACCATAGCAACCACAAACACTGTCACCACCACCCCATAATAACCGCAACCACTGTCACCACCACCACCACATGATAACCACAACCATTGTCACCACCACCACCCCATGATAACCACAACCATTATCACCACCCATGATAACCACAACCATTGTCACCACCACCCCATGATAACCACAACCACCATCACCACCACCATAGCAACCACAAACACTGTCACCACCACCCCATGATAACCACAACCACTATCACCACCATCACCCCATAATGACCATAACCACTGCCGCCACCACCACCACCCTATGATAACCACAACCACCATCACCACCACCATAGCAACCACAAGCACTGTCACCACCACCACCACCATCACCCCATAATGACCACAACCACTGTCACCACCACCACTCCATGATAACCACAACCACCATCACCACCACCATAGCAACCACAAGCACTGTCACCACCACCACCCCATGATAACCACAACCACTATCACCACCATCACCCCACAATGACCACAACCACTGTCACCACCACCACCCCATGATAACCACAAACACCATCACCACCACCATAGCAACCACAAGCACTGTCACTACCACCACCCCATGATAACCACAAACACCATCACCACCACCATAGCAACCACAAGCACTGTCACTACCACCACCCCATGATAACCACAACCACTATCACCACCATCACCCCACAATGACCACAACCACTGCCACCACCACCACATCACCACAACGAGAATATCGGAAAGGTTGGAGGAAGTATTAGAAGAAGCGAGAAGGGAACGAGACATTGAAAAAAAGCAAGAGGAAATAATTGAGATAAGAGTGTAGGGAATGAGATGCAGGACGGCAGAGAGAGAGAGAGGGGAGGGGAAGGGAGAACGAGAGATGATAGAAAAAAGATAAACAAGACGGAAGAGGGAAATGAAGAGACAGGGAGAAAAAGAAAGAAAATAGAAGCAGGAACAGAATAAGAAGTCTGATAAGAACTTTCTTCAAAATCGTAGTTCGTGTATGCAGTGAGAGAGAGAGAGAGAGAGAGAGAGAGAGAGAGAGAGAGAGAGAGAGAGAGAGAGAGAGAGAGAGAGAGAGAGAGAGAGAGAGAGAGAGAGAGAGAGAATTATGCAAACTTAGTTATATGTAAATTTCCACATTTTTCAGGGAAGGAAGATCTTATTAATAAGGAAAGTGATGCTATGAGTGATCGTACCTGGAGGAGTTTACCTGGAGATAGTTTCGGGGGTCAACGCCCCCGCGGCCCGTTCTGAGACCAGGCTTCATGGTGGATCAGGGTCTGATCAACAAGGCTGTTACTGCTGGCTGCACGCAAGCTGACGTACGAATCACAGCCCGGTTGGTCAGGTACTGACTTTAGGTGCCTGTCCAGTGCCTTCTTGGAGACAGTCAGGAGTCTATTGGTAATCCCCCTTATGTATGCTGGGCGGCAACTGAACAGTCTTGGACCCCGGACACTTATTGTGTTGTCTCTCAGTGTACTCGTGGCGCCCCTGCTTTTCATCGGGGGAGTGTTGCATCTCCTGCCAGGTCTTTTGCTTTCATAGGGAGTGATTTTCATGTGCAGGTTTGGTACCAATCCCTCCAGGACCTTCCAAGTGTATACTATCATGTATCTCTCTCGCCTGCGTTCGAGGGAATACAGATCAAGGACCTTCAACCGTTCCCAGTAGTTTAGGTGCTTTATCGTACTTATGTGTGCCGTGAAAGTTCTTTGTTCACTCTCCAGGTATGCAACGTCGCCAACCTTGAAGGGGGCCGTTAGTGTACAGCAATATTCCAGCCTAGAGAGCACAAGCAATTTGAAGAGAATCATCATGGGCTTGGCGTCCCTATTTTTGAAGGTTCTCACTATCCATCCTATCATTTTCCTAGCGGATGAGGTAGATACATTGTTGTGGTCTTTGAAGGCAAGATTCTCTGACATTATCACTCCCAGGACCTTCACATTACTTTTCCGCTCTATTGTATGGTTAGAATTTGTCGCATACCCTGACACATTTTTAATTTCTTCAAGTTTCCCATATCTGAGCAGTCATAATTTCTCCTCGTTGAACTTCATATTGTTTTGAGTGGCCCATTCGAAGATTTGGTTGATATCCGCTTGGAGTCTCACAGTGTCTTCGATGGAGATCACTGCCATGGTAATCCGGGTGTCATCCGCAAAGGAAGACACGGAGCTATGGCTTACATCTCTATGTCAGAAATGAGGATGAGGAATAGAATGGGAACGAATACTGTGCCTTAGGAACAGAGCTTTTTACCGTGGCTGCCTGGGACTTTACTCTGTTTACTATTACTCTTTGTGTTCTATTTGTCAGGAAGTTGTAGATCCATCTACCAACTTTTCCCGTCATTCCTTTTACACGCATTTTGTGTGCTATTACACCATGGTCAAACTTGTCGAAAGCTTTGCAAAGTCTGTGTATACATCGGTATTTTGTTTATCCTCTACAGCATCCAGGACTTTGTCATTAGGGTCCAGTAACTGGGACAGGCAGGAGCGACCTGCTCTGAACCCGTGTTGCCTTGGGTTGTGTAACTGATGGGTATCTAGGTGGTTGGTTGTCTTGCTTCTTAGAACCCTCTCAAAGATTTTTATATGGGATGTTAGTGCTATTGGTCTGTAGTTCTTTGCAACTGCTTTACTGCCACCTTTGTGGAGTGGGGCTATGTCTGTTGTTTTTAGTGTGGGATGACCCCTGTGTCCATGCTCCCTCTCCATATAATGCTGAAGGCACGCGATAGGGGCTTCTTGCAATTTTTGATGAACACGGAGTTCCACGAGTCTGGGCCTGGGGCAGAGTGCATGGGCAAGTCATTAATTGCCTCTTCAAAGTCTTGTGGAGTTAGAATATCCGAGATTTTTGAGATGAGCAAATTTTGGGTTTCGTTCATAAAGAATTCATTTGGATTGTCGATCCTTAGTCTGGGCAGCGGCTTGCTGAACATTGAGTCATACTGGGACTTTAGTATCTCACTCATTTCTTGGCTGTCACCTGTGTATGTCCCATCCCGCCGAAGCAGGGGCCAATACTGGATGTTGTTTTTCCCTTAGATTTGGCATAAGAAAAGAAGTATTTTTTTTTTTTTTGCAATTTCCTTTATGGTTTTTAGTTCTTCCTGTGATTCTTGTCTCCTGTAAAATTCCTTCAGCTTAAGTTCGATATTTGCAATTTCACTGACTAGTGCCTCCCTTCGTATTTCAGATATATTGGCCCCACTCAGCAGCTCTGTGACTCTTCGCCTTCGTCTGTATAGGGGATGTCTCTCTCTTTCTAGTTTACATCTTCTCTTTCTTTTTCTTAATGGAATGTGTTATAAGGTTGGTATATATCAACCCAAAGAGTTAAGTTCCTTGTGATATCAATTCCATTCTTGGTTGTTTTAATAATCGTTCCTATTTACCTTCGCAAATTATAACTAGATGTATTACGGTCGAGAGAGGTACCCTATGTTGCATAAGAACAGCTCCCTCTACCATAATGCATGTGACGGTCGAGAGAGGTACCCTATGTTGCATAAGAACAGCTCCCTCTACCATAATGCATGTGACGGTCGAGAGAGGTACCCTATGTTGCATAAGAACAGCTCCCTCTACCATAATGCATGTGACGGTCGAGAGAGGTACCCTATGTTGCATAAGAACAGCTCCCTCTACCATAATGCATGTGACGGTCGAGAGAGGTACCCTATGTTGCATAAGAACAGCTCCCTCTACCATAATGCATGTGACAGCAACACAGGAAGGTCGTTATAAAATTTGAATGCCACAAAATGTTAAAAATATAAGTCATTCATCATCGCAAGGACTAGTGAAGGCTCGATCCTCTATCGATTAATTGCAGCTGTGATTTTACTGTCTGCGATCAGTCAAACTGTCAGCGATGACGTAATGACTGATAAATAATTTATGGAATAAGTCGCCTCCACTCCTTAGCAGCATAATGATGCTTGACATCCTTATTGCCGTACTGACATCTCCTAGCTCAGGATAACACATCTCAACACTATGTAAGTGATCCATCCTGTGTGATGGAATATAACTGGAAACAGTTACAGTAGCTTTTTTCCCACTGCGTAACTATCACAGAACAGTGTAGCAGCACACCGATGATGGATTTAATTATCTATAAAAAAAACTGCTCTTCCCTCCTTCAGCGGCATCACCTCCCCTGCTCACCCTCTTATCCCCCGCTTTTTTTTTTTTTGTTTCTCTTCACCTAATCTTCCCCGCCTGCCTACCACCACCTTCCCGCTCCCTCCCTCAGCCTGCTCACCCCAGGCTAACGTCCAATCGTTCCATTTATAAACAATTACCATGCTATTGCCTGCTATACCAACCGCATCCCAGATTTGTCGAGGCATCACGAGGGAGCAGAGTAAAGTGAGGATTGGGAAGGGGAATGCCTGAAGGGGAATGGATGGGGTGAAGGAATGGGGTGGGATGAAAGGATGAAAATGAATAGGGTTGTGAAGGGATGGAGAGGATTACTTTTAACTAAAGTTTAATATAAAGTACTGCGTAGTTACATTCTGCCTAACACGTAAATGCGTCCAATACTTTAGGAGTCTATTACATTTGCAGAGCATTTTTTCCCATAATATGAGCAACAACAACCATCCAAACACATATGTACACTAAATTCATCTCTACTGCTAGGCGAGTCCTTATGTTCTACTGCTAGGTGAGTCCTTATGTTCTACTGCTAGGTGAGTCCCTATGTTCTACTGCTAGGTGAGTCCCTATGTTCTACTGCTAGGTGAGTCCCTATGTTCTACTGCTAGGTGAGTCCCTGTGTTTCACTAACTCGGGAACAGCATCCGGAATCTATGGGCTGAGTTCTGAAATATCTCACTGGTCATCACTACCAGGAAGAGGAGTGAAGGGATGAGGATGGGTTAGGTATTCGAGAGAGAACTTTAAGGGAGTGTAACAAGAAGATAGGGTGAGGGGAGGGGAGATCTTTAGATTTAGGTTTTGCCGCCGAAGCGGCTAGTCTATTTTTCACTAGGGTAAATATTAAGTATAACAAGAACTACGAGGATGAGAAGAAACTCAACATGAGTGACATGAGGCGCTCGACTAACTGGGAAGAGAAGACAGGTAAATTCTTGAGCGCCTTCTGTCAGGATAAAAAAAAATGTAAGATATTTTATTTCTTTCCGAAAAGACGACACTGATCATTGACGTGCTCGAAATTCCAAATTGACTACAGTATTCCGAAATATGACACATAAAAATACGTACAGACACACACAGACACACAGACACAGACACGCACACACACACACACACACACACACACACACACACACACACACATACACACACACACACACATAGGACAAAATGGTAACTAACACACACACGTATAACCTTAGCGGTGGCGGGTCACCTCATAGACAAGACTCAGGTCGGGACTACACCGGTGAATGACACTAAACACTATAGCGGTATATGCAAGCTTAGAAAACCTCACAACATTCAGGAATATGAATAGTTCTTCAGAACTTTATATGCGACACATATTTAGGCCAATCATTAAGTGCGCGGCCCCAGCATGGAGCTCACACCTAGTGAAAACCCACGAAGCTCAAGAAGGTCCAAAAGCAGGCAAATAGACTAAATACCAGAACTGAGAGGAATTCATCTTAAGGGAAAGCTGAAGGAACCGAACCTGATGACCTTGGCGAGAGGACACTGGAGGATATCATTACAAAATGTTAAGAGAAATTGATTGGACAGATAGAGGAAGAGACTGAAAGAAAAGGACTAGAATCAAGGGAATACAAGTTTAATTTGAAAATGGAGATGAACAATAGGGATAGGGCTAGAAGTCAGTGATGCCGGTCATAGTAATCTAAGAGACTGGGCCAGGAGCTGTCTCAAACACCGCAAACAAGGTTAGCTCAGCCTCTGGTGTATATCAGCCATACTTTTAAGCAATACCTGTCATACCACACAAGTGTATATCTATCATACTTGTCATACCACACAAGTATAGTTTTGACAACCAAGCTGAATGTATATTTGTATTTGTCAAAACTCGGTGAAAACTAGTCTAAACATCACAAAATGAATATACTGAATAAGCTATTAATGCCGAGGCTGCCAAGGTTGAAGAGCAGCGTGTGGCCTCGAGTTGAGAAGGAGCTATCGTCTTTAGCTTTATTCAGCTTACCATTCAAAGCAGAGGTCTTGCGCAGTCTCTAAACACCGCCCACATTATGTGTCTCAAATATGTTCTGTGTTTGACGCAAGCCAGTACACCTATGTGCACGTACGCACTCCTTCCGTCTCCTCTCCTTTCCTCACACACACACACACACACACACACACACACACACACACACACACACACAGTCGATATTTTAATACTAGATATAAATATCCAAGGTTACATTTTCATAGTTGTAAATGCAAAAAACCCAGTGTATAAAAGCACTGGGAAGAGAAAACGTTGATAAAATAAACGAGAGACTACTTAATGTAATAAAATAATTACTAAAAATAAAAATAAAATATTAAGGTTGTAAAGTTGATTTACTAGGAGTTTTGAGACTCTCTGACCGCGGGTTCTATCCCCGCCCGTGGTATGGTTTGTTTGCAATCGTGTCATTACGATTTCGTGAGTCAAATAAATTAGATGGCCTACAAGGATGAAACATTAAACTAATTCTAAACTATATTTCTCAATTTTTTTTGCATCGGCAAGTTAAGGCGGCAACAAGAGTGAGAGAAGGCAACATCAGTAATGTAAGAACTAGTCTTAACTAGAGAACTAAACACATCCTCAATAGTTTTCTAGGAAAGATGATTCCCAACATAAATAAAGTATTGAAATTAACAACAACATAAGTTTTAAAGTATAAATTAGAAATGTGATCACACTGTCTTAAATACAGTCTAAAGTACAACTTAGTATACTTGTCGTGTACCTGTATTCGATTGTAGAGATCATCGCACCTGGGCCTGGTAGATAATAATAATAATAATAATAATAATAATAATAATATCTTTATTTACTACAAGTACATGTATAAGGTATACAGGCCTAGCTGACATCAATGACATACTATATAGAAAGCCGCTTGTTATGCAGAGCATTTCGGGCAAATTAAGTCAGTTTTGTCCCAGGATGCGACCCACACCAGTCCACTAACACCCAGGATGCGACCCACACCAGTCCACTAACACCCAGGATGCGACCCACACCAGTCCACTAACACCCAGGTACCCATTTTACTGATGAGTAAACAGACAGCCGGTGTAAGGAAACACGCTCAATGTTTCCACCCTTTCGCCGGGAATCGAACCCGTCGACCTCACCATGTGAAGCGAGAGCTTTTACCACCAGGCCACGGGGCACCGTGGCTATTGGTGCTAACACCAAGCAGTCTAGCACATGCACCTTAGCCCGGTTAATCAGGAGCTGACTCGAGGAATTTACAAAGGAGAGGGAGATTTTACATTGCTGTGCTTCCCTCTAGTAGGGAGTAACTTCGTTATCAAGATTTGTGAGGATTAAACAAAATTATTAAATTACTAAGAAAAAATTACGCTTATCAAAATCGGCACTAATATTAAGAAAACAAAATATTTCAAGGGATTGACATATATTATAAATGAATTTCTACAAATTAAAATTTAAAAACTGATCAAAAATGTTCAGCATTTGTAAGAAAAATGAAAAAAAGGAAGCCAGTACACACAGAAAATGCCACACTAAAAAAACAAAAAGGAATTCTAACAAACCCAAAATTTATATACCAATACAAAGAATGAAAAGATTAATTCTTAAAAAATAAAAAAAGGAATTGTAGAAAAGGAGAAAGTTGGAACCAGAAAAATAATTTCAACTTTGTAAAAACAAAATCAAAGCGAAATAGAAAAAAAAGTCAATTTCAAAATCACCAAATAAAATTAGGAAATATATGTAATAATAAATATTATATTCTAGTGTAGGGTATTTAAAAATATAAAATAATTAAAGCGGACCTAAAAAGGTGTATGACGTGTTACAACCAATGAAAAAAAAAAGAAAAAAATAATAATAATAATAATAATAATAATAATAATAATAATACTCTGAGAAGTGAACACGAACAAAAGTTTGTTCTCCGTCTACAAAGAGGTAATATGATTACTAATTCATCTCTCACACAGCTGCAGCACATCACAGGTTATGAAGGGAACCTACAAATCATAAGTGAATGAGGTAACTGTTAATACTGTTACAAAACAGATAAAGGGAACCTACAAATCATAAGTGAATGAGGTAACTGTTAATACTGTTACAAAACAGATGAAGGGAACCTACAAATCATAAGTGAATGAGGTAACTGTTAATACTGTTACAAAACAGATAAAGGGAACCTACAAATCATAAGTGAATGAGGTAACTGTTAATACTGTTACAAAACAGATGAAGGGAACCTACAAATCATAAGTGAATGAGGTAACTGTTAATACTGTTACAAAACAGATAAAGGGAACCTACAAATCATAAGTGAATGAGGTAACTGTTAATACTGTTACAAAACAGATGAAGGGAACCTACAAATCATAAGTGAATGAGGTAACTGTTAATACTGTTACAAAACAGATAAAGGGAACCTACAAATCATAAGTGAATGAGGTAACTGTTAATACTGTTACAAAACAGATGAAGGGAACCTACAAATCATAAGTGAAGAAGGTAACTGTTAATATTGTTACCCAACAGATTGCGACAATTTCATGCTGATGAAATTCAAATTGCCTAAGTTAGCCAAGCCGAGTACAAGAGGATATTCACCTTGAATATACTGCACCAGTCAGCGAATAGTGGCGATCACTGAATACAAATATTTCTTCTCTATAGAAATCCAGAACAATGCATGAGGATTGCACATGCAACATTCTCTGACCACAACAAGAATGATGGCAGCACATTCAGCTTTTCAAGAAACTACAGCATAAATAATAGTTGCACATGCAACATTCTCTGACCACAGCAAGAATGATGGCAGCACATTCAGCTTTTCAAGAAACTACAGCATAAATAATAGTTGCACATACAACATTCTCAGAGCAAGAGGTAATGACGACGTTCAGATTGACTCTCTCAGGTATTAATTAAGACGCAGGTAAGTGTACCTGCCCAACCTTCCCTCCCACCTTGAGCTACGGAGTCGCTTCATCACCAAGTCTAGACTCAACTCGAGTTACAACTGCCAATGCTACCGACGCGTTCAGAACACAAAGTTGACAACACTGGTGGACTGCCAACACCTCCAGAAGCTTGCCATCACATTCGATCCACCTACTCCTTCTCCAGATGTTTGTTGTTGTGCTTCCTTTAGATTCCTGTTGCTGTCCATAAGATTTATGCTCCCTCTAGATATTTGCTGTTGTCAGCCTAGATACCTGCTGTCTAGATGTTACTATCACAAATTTCCAACGTAAAGTGATATTTAGTAATTTTAACTTCCACAATCGTCATACTGATTGGAACAAACAGGAACTATTGAACATTCCCTGAGAAACACACATTGACTTCAACCCCCAAACCAATGCTTGAATACGCTGCACAGAGAAATATACTGAGTTAGCATAAACTAAATCTCCCTGAGAAAGGAGGAAATTCAGAAGAAAATATCATACTCAACTGCTCAAAAGACCAGGCAACACAATAAGAGAAATGAAACTTATATATAAAAATAAAGGAGATGCAACAGAAGCTAAGAAAAAAAGTGCAAGCTTGAAATATAAAATGAGGAAAAAGTCATAAAAAAGAAGCAAATAAAAAATACTCACATCTGTCATATCCAAATATAAAAAAACTTACAGCACTGGGAATCTTATAGGAGGTTCACACTCAGAGAACAATATGATCCAAGTGAAGCAGCCAGTCGTCATTATGATGGTCGAAGATCCAGACAGTTTTTGTATGAACACACTTAAAATACGACTTAAAAAAAAAAAAAAGACTGGATGCTCATGCACTAGGCACCAGGGCCAGATTCTTAGAGCACAATATTTGTAGATGAATGGTTCAGAGACCCGACATGTTGATAAATTAGACACATGTGCAACTCATGGGTATGGACTGATGAAGCCACTGTGTGGCGAAACGTTTCCTCAATAAAGATACCCAGGAGTTGCACATGTGTCAAATTTACGAGCACAATATTCTTTAAGGAATCCATACCACAGAGTGGTCATGAGAAACTCTTGTCCCGTCTGGGATATCAGAGGATGAAGCCTCTTGTTTTACACACACACACACACACACACACACACACAGGGGTCCTCACAAGAGGTTACTGCAAAAGCTAGAGGATCAGGCACACATAACAGGAAAGGCACTGCAATGGATCAGAGAATACCTGACAGGGAGGCAACAACGAGTCATGGTACGCGACGAGGTGTCAGAGTGGGCGCCTGTGACAAGCGGGGTTCCACAGGGGTCAGTCCTAGGACCTGTGCTGTTCTTGGTATATGTGAACGACATAACGGAAGGGATAGACTCAGAAGTGTCCTTGTTTGCAGATGATGCGAAGTTAATGAGAAGAATCAAATCGGATGAGGATCAGGCAGGACTACAAAGAGACCTGGACAGGCTACAAGCCTGGTCCAGCAACTGGCTCCTTGAATTTAACCCTGCCAAATGCAAAGTCATGAAGATTGGGGAAGGGCAAAGAAGACCGCAGACACAATATAGTTTAGATGGCCAAAGACTGCAAACCTCACTCAAGGAAAAAGATCTGGGGGTGAGTATAACACCGAGCATATCTCCTGAGGCGCACATCAATCAGATAACTGCTGCAGCATACGGGCGCCTGGCAAACCTACGGATAGCGTTCCGATACCTCAGTAAGGATTCGTTTAAGACTGTATACCATTTACGTCAGGCCCATACTGGAGTATGCAGCACCAGTTTGGAATCCACACCTAGTCAAGCACGTCAAGAAATTAGAGAAAGTGCAAAGGTTGGCAACAAGACTAGTCCCAGAGCTACGGGGATTGTCCTACGAAGAAAGGTTGAGGGAAATCGGCTTGACGACACTGGAGGACAGGAGGGTCAGGGGAGACATGATAACGACATATAAAATACTGCGCGGAATAGACAAGGTGGACAAAGACGGGATGTTCCAGAGAGGGGACACAGACACAAGAGGTCACAATTGGAAGTTGAAGACTCAGATGAATCAAAGGGATGTTAGGAAGTATTTCTTCAGTCATAGAGTAGTCAGGCCGTGGAATAGCCTAGAAAGTGACGTAGTGGAGGCGGGAACCATACATAGTTTTAAGGCGAGGTATGATAGAGCTCATGGGGCAGGGAGAGAGAGGACCTAGTAGCAATCAGCGAAGAGGCGGGGCCAGGAGCTGTGACTCGACCCCTGCAACCACAAATAGGTGAGTAAAATAGGTGAGGGGTCAGTTCTAGGACCAGTGCTATTTTTGATATATGTGAACGACATGATGGAAGGAATAGACTCTGAAGTGTCCCTGTTCGCAGATGACGTGAAGTTGATGAGAAGAATTAAATCGGACGAGGATGAGGCAGGACTGCAAAGAGACCTGGACAGGCTGGACATGTGGTCCAGTAACTGGCTTCTCGAATTCAATCCAGCCAAATACAAAGTCATGAAGATTGGGGAGGGGCAAAGAAGACCGCAGACAGAGTATAGGCTAGGTGGACAAAGACTACAGACCTCACTCAGGGAGAAAGACCTTGGGGTGACCATAACACCGAGCACATCACCGGAGGCACACATCAACCAAATAACCGCTGCAGCATACGGGCGCCTGGCAAACCTGAGAATAGCGTTCCGATACCTTAATAAGGAATCGTTCAAGACACTGTACACTGTGTATGTTAGGCCCATACTGGAGTATGCAGCACCAGTCTGGAACCCACACCTGGTCAAGCACGTCAGGAAGTTAGAGAAAGTACAAAGGTTTGCAACAAGGCTAGTCCCAGAGCTCAAGGGAATGTCGTACGAGGAAAGGTTAAGGGAAATCGGACTGACGACTATGGAGGACAGAAGGGTCAGGGGAGACATGATAACGACATACAAGATATTGCGGGGAATAGACAAGGTGGACAGAGATAGGATGTTCCAGAGAGGGGACACAGGGACAAGGGGTCACAACTGGAAGCTGAAGACTCAGACGAGTCACAGGGACGTTAGGAAGTATTTCTTCAGTCATAGAGTTGTCAGCAAGTGGAATAGCCTATCAAGTGAAGTAGTGGAGGCAGGAACCATACATAGTTTTAAGAAGAGGTATGACAAAGCTCAGGAAGCAGAGAGAGAGGACCCAGTAGCGATCAGTGAAGAGGCGGGGCCAGGAGCTGAGTCTCGACCCCTGCAACCACAATTAGGTGAGTATACACACACACACACACACACACACACACACACACACACACACACACACACACACACACACACACACACACACTTAAAAAATCCAAATTACCACTGGCATGGGAACTCAATGGGGTTTGTGGAAAAAGTTTACAGTACTTGAGTCTTGCGACACCTCACAAAATAGGCAGCAATGTGACTGAATTTCACAAATAAAGCAGCCTAGAGACAATATTATCACAGATAAAAATTTTGAGACGGTGCTAAGAATTTGCATTTACGTTACTTTAGAGTAAGAAGGTTCCGCCTCTTGCAACTACTGGACGTCCATAATGACAATCACTCATGCAATGGAAAACATACAAAAAGCCTGATTTATACACAAAGTTTTACAAAAAAAAAAATCAACAAATGAAGTCAAAGAGCATAACGGTTAAAGCTGGATGGTGAGCACGAACACGGTCACAGATGCTGACGATAAGGACAAGAGTAACTACGTGACGTCACGGCCACTAACGTCATCAACGACCATTACGGACGATGACGACACGGACACGAAAAACCAACGCCACAGCCACGGGCGCTGACGATAGGAAGAGAGACAAGACGCGACAAATGTCAGCTTCGTGGATATTAGAATAATTTCAAATTTACATAAAAAAAATTGACAAGAGTCGATTGTTGGATCAAAGGCGTTGGAAGACAAACATGGCGACGCTAACCCAGTAGCCAGTGTTCGAAACCTGGTAGAGGGTGCAGGTGTTTGAGAGTCTGTGATCCTATTCATCTCATCTCCAAGCCACAATACAAGTCCTCATCTACGTTATCTAAGCCACAATACATCTTCCCATCTAAACCACAATACAACATTCACCTAAATCACAATACACGTTCCCTCATCTAAGCCACAAAATCTTTTAGTTTACCTTACTCTAAAATAAAAATGTTCTCCGTATACTTCTCAATTTGGAAGAAAACGAGTAAGAAATTATTTTTAATTATTTTGAAGAGAAATTGAAATATTGCTCAATATGAGAATCAATATACTTTATTTCCATCAACATAGTGTGATTTCAGAGATAATTTTTGTGTTTTTAATAGGTAAGGTAAGATTTGTCCGGAAACAGAAAAAGTGTTTCCTGATGCTTTTGGTCATCTGACCGAGGCCTTCCGCTGGCTTACCGGTCCACCCATTTAAAAATTATGATTATTATAACCATTTTTGATCTTATGTGTTTTTAATGTTACCGATTAAAAGAATCACTAAAATATATTTCACAAACAATATAAAGGATTATCTGAAAGTTCCGGAGGTCACCGCCCCCGTGGCCCACTCCCAGACCAGGCGACTTGTTTGATGACTTGATCATTAAAGTTGTTAGTGCCAGCAACATGCAGGCCAACGAAGATACCACAATACAGCTGATCAGGAAATAATTTGAGGAACTTGTCTAATTCCCATAAAAAAAGCACAATACCGTGATTAATTCCCTCTTGAAGACAGCTAGCTAGGTGTCTGTTGATTATTTACATTACTGAGTCTACAGGAACTAATATTTTTCAGCACCCTTCAGAAGAATTATTTATGGAGTCATTTCTTAGTGTATTCAGGTTTCATCCGAGTTATTTTGTACCGTGTACCGTGTACGGAGTATTTTCCAGGTGTTAAAATGTGTTTCTCGCCTACGCTGACGGAAGTACAGTTCCAGGGACTTCAGGCTTTTTCAATAATTTAGGTACTTGACTAAGTGAATATACTTCACAAGGGCAGTGTAGAGATTCGGTGCATTTTCCAGTTTGGAATTTCGCCTGCCTTAAAAGCTGCTGTTAGTGTGAAACAATATTAAAGTCTAGAGAAAAAAAGTGGTATAAAAAGTATCACCATTGGTTTGGCATCCCTCGGTTTTAAAGCTCTAGTTATCCAGCCTATCAGTTTCCTGTCGTCTGTGATAGTAAAACTGTTGTGATCCTTAAACGTAAGATCTTGTGACATTATCACTCCTAAGTCCCCCACATTCCTCTTCCTCTACTGAGTGGTTTGAAGATGTTGTATACCCCAGGTTTTAAGTCTTCAATGTTTCCATAGGGTACTAAGTGAAATTTGTCCTCACTGATTATGTTTTCTGTGCATCACACCTGGTTTAATATTACCAGTTTGCAGGTCTGCTCTATCCTCAATGGATGCCACTCACAAATTTCACTATCATGTGCGAAGGATATGATTTATGTCTCTATATATATCTGGTATAAAAGTGAGAAAGATCACTGGGACAAGTACTGTGTCTTGGGAACAAAGCTTTTCACTGTTGTGGGCTCTGACGCTATACTGCTCAATATAACATTCGATATGGTAAAAAATAATAAAATAAAAACTCATCTGAACTCTTTTTTCCAGTTCTTACGTTCGCACGCACCTCATGTGCTAATTCACCATGGTCACATTTGTCAAAGGCTTCTGCAAAATCTGGTATATCGCTTCAAAAGTTTCAAAAGGCACAAAGAACCCTTTGATTATTCATCGCTCGTACATGAAAAGTCGCTGATATTGTTACCAGTTTCCTGGCCTAGTTACCAATTTCTACAAAGATACGAAAAAGCTTATCAAATTTATCTCCTTTTATAGAACGACGGAACTGTATCATCCATTTACTCCATCCCTCATTCCATTCTTACCTTCGTTCCTTCCTCCCTCAGTATTTTCCATCGTCCCTTCCTTCCCTTAACTCCCGTCTCCCTGCCTGCCATCTCGGCTCCAGTCAGGTGACGTCCGCTCTAACTCGTAAGTCGGGTCCAATCAATGAGAATCAGTTATTCCATCTTCGAAGACTAGATGAACTCGGGGAAACTTTCTCTCGAGTAGAGTTCCGGGAGCTCTGAAACACACGGAGAACTTGTACTCATTTCTCACACTCACTCATCGACTCTCACCGCTCACCTCTCTCTCTCTCTCTCTCTCTCTCTCTATAATGTTTCGATTAAGTGTGATGAAAAACTGCAGGTTGTATCAATAGGTCCAAAAAACAACTGAAGACGATGTAGTGTTTCCATTCTACCGACCGCCCGCCCGCTTCCCGTCCTCCCGCCAGTTCCCGAAGTTGCCTCACTTCACCTCATCTCACACTACACTTACTCACACCACCTTCACAAGAAATAGAATAGCAGTTAACCATATCACTTACCGAAACTGAAATTATAATATATATATATATATATATATATATATATATATATATATATATATATATATATATATATATATATATATATATATATATATATTATATATTAGTACGTAGTCCATCTCTAGATCGAAAAAAGTATAACGTAACGCACATTTAACAGGATACACCAAATTCGTATATATATTAACAACGTAAGCATACTTGGTTATTAAGCTTATAAGATTTAGCAGTTTTTGGATAAAAATTCGTGTGCTCTTGGTATAATCTTGACTATTACTGAGATAAGTTAACGGCGGCATACTGGCTTGTTACTCTCCATCTTAGGTGTACAAGGCGGTCTGTACACACACACACAGCACAAAACAGGCATGGTGTATTGGGAAGTGCCTTTACCAAGCACTAACTAAATAAGAGTTAAGCACAAGGCAACCGCGAGACGGTGGAAGATTGGCTCCAGAGACGCCGTAATGTTTTAAACTGCCCGGCTTCACTCACCATCTCAAATATATTACGTCATTAATTTGCATAGTCTGGTAACTGGCCTCGTATATTATCAGCGCTGACGCTACCAAGTGTTGCTTTGTAGTACCTGGTAGTTGGCACATCAGCGCTGACGGTACCAAGTGTTGCCTTGTAGTACCTGGTAGTTGACACATCATCAGCGTTGACAGTTACAAGTGTTGCTTTGTAGTACCTGGTAGCTGACACATCAGCGCTGACGGTACCAAGTGTTGCCTTGTAGTACCTGGTAGTTGACACATCATCAGCGTTGACAGTTACAAGTGTTGCCTTGTAGTACCTGGTAGCTGACACATTATCAGCGTTGACGGTTCCAAGTGTTGCCTTGTAGTACCTGGTAGCTGACACATCGAGAACCAAAACCTAGTCATTGTGGTTGTATACAAGCCACCAGATGCAACCTCACAACAGTTCAAGGAACAGTTACTGAAAATTGATTACTGTTTGGAAAACCTTCCAGCTCCATCCCTAAACAACTTACTGCTTGGTGATTTCAACCTAAGGCATACAAAATGGAAGAATGTAGCAAATAATATTATAGCTGAAACAATCCCCGGAGGTAGCGCAGATGAAAGGTCACACACACATGAGCTACTAAGTCTCTGCGAAAAACACACCTTAAGCCAGCAGATAGTGGAGCAAACAAGACTAGAAAACACACTTGACCTTATCTTCACAAATAATGAGGACCTGATAAGAGACATAAGAATATCAAGAACTAATTCCGATCACAACCTAATCGAAGTTCAGACGTACATGCATAGGGGTCCTGATCAGCAGAATGCATGTACCTGTGAAGGTGTCTTCACAAAATACAACTTCAACAACAAGAACATCAACTGGGACCAGGTAAATCATGTCCTAAACGAAACATGTTGGGAAGATGCCTTAAATGACATGCCTTGAAAGGATCAACTTCCTGGCAGCCGAAGCATGTTCTAGGCACATTCCCCTAAGAAAGAAGAGCAGGAGTAAACTGGAGAAAGACGCTCCCTCTACAGAAGACGACGAAGAGTCACTGAGCTCCTCAGGAGTGCTAGAATATCTGATACACGAAAGGAGGCGCTGACCAGGGAAGTGCAAACTATCGAACTTAAGTTAAATGACTTACAGGAACCAGGAGAGGCAGGAGCTTAAAGCTATTACTGAAATTGAAAGAAATTCAAAATATTTCTTTTCATATGCCAAAAACAAGGCAAATACCACATCTAGTATCGGGCCCTTACTCAGACAGGATGGGACTTACACAGATGACAACAAGGAAATGAGTGAAATATTGAAATCCCAGTACGACTCTGTGTTTAGTGAACCACTAATCGGTCTGAGGATCGACGACCCAAATGATTTCTTCATGAATGAGCCTCAAAACTCCATAAATGTATGCCAGATTTCCGACATTACCCTAACTCCGATAGATTTCGAAAAAACCATTGACAACATGCCTATGCACTCAGCCCCGGGCCCAGACTCGTGGAACTCTGTTTTCATTAGGAACTGCAAGAAACCCCTCTCGCGTGCCCTAAGTACACTATGGAGGAGGAACTCGGACATGGGTGAAATTCCAGTCACTTAAAACAACGGATATAGCCCCACTCCATAAAGGTGGCAGCAAAGCATTAGCTAAGAACTATAGACCAATAGCTCTGACGTCCCACATCATAAAAATCTTTGAAAGAGTGCTAAGAAGCAGGACTGCAAATCACCTGGATTCCCAAAATCTGCACAATCCAGGGCAACATGGGTTCAGGGCAGGTCGCTCCTGCCTCTCACAACTACTGGATCACTATGACATGGCCTTCGATGCACTGGAAGAAAATCAGAATGCAGATGTAATATACACAGACTTTGCAAAAACATTTGACAAATGCGATCATGGCGTAATAGCCCATAAAATACGTGCTAAAGGAATAACTGGGAAAGTGGGGAGATGGCTCTTCAACTACCTAACAAATCGAACACAAAGAGTAGTGGTCAACAAAGTTAAATCGAAGGCTGCCATAGTGAAGAGCTCTGTTCCACAAGGCACAGTATTCGCCCCCATCTTATTCCTTATCCTCATATCACACATAGACAGAGATATACACCACAGCACCGTATCATCCTTTGCGGATAATACTAGGATCTGCATGAGGCTGTCATCTGCTGAGGACGCGGTTAACCTCCAAGAAGATATATACAAAGTTTTCCAGTGGGCAACGGTAAACAATATGATGTTCAATGAGGGCAAATTCCAACTACTCCGTTATGGAAAACTGGAGGAGATAATAACTAGAACAGAGTATACTACTGACTCCGACCATACAATAGAGCGGAAAAATAATGTAAGGTTCCTCGGGTGTAGAAATGTCTGAGGATCTCACTTTCAAGGATCACAACAGTGCCACGATCGCACGTGCAAAGAAAATGATAGGATGGATAATGAGAACTTTCAAAACGAGATATGCCAAGCCAATGATGATGCTTTTCAAATCACTTGTTCTCTCTAGGCTGGAATACTGCTGTAAATTAACATCTCCATTCAAAGCAGGTGAAATCGCAGATCTAGAGAGTGTACAGAGATCCTTTACTGCACGTATAAGTTCTGTCAAGCACCTTAACTACTGGGAATGCTTGGAAGCACTTGACTTGTACTCGTTGGAACGCAGGAGGGAGAGATACATCATAATCTACACTTGGAAAATCTTGGAAGGAATGGTCCCAAATCTGCACACAGAAATCACTCCCTACGAAAGTATAAGACTGGGCAGGCGATGCAAAATGCCCCCAATAAAAAGTAGGGGCGCCATTGGTACACTAAGGGAAAACACCACAAGTGTCCGGGGCCCAAAACTGTTCAACAGCCTCCCATCAAGCATTAGGGGAATTGCCAATAAGCCCCTGGCTGCCTTCAAGAGAGAGCTGGACAGATACCTAAAGTCAGTGCCGGATCAGCAGGGCTGTGGCTCGTACGTTGGACTGCGTGCGGCCAGCAGTAACAGCCTAGTTGATCATGCCCTGATCCATCGGGAGGCCTGGTCATGGACCGGGCCACGGGGGCGTTGATCCCCGGAATAACCTCCAGGTAACCAAGTGTTGCCTTGTAGTACCTGGTAGCTGACACATTATCAGCGTTGACGGTACCAAGTGTTGCCTTGTAGTACCTGGTAGCTGACACATCAGCGCTGACGGTACCAAGTGTTGCCTTGCAGTACCTGGTAGCTGACACATCAGCGTTGACGGTACCAAGTGTTGCCTTGTAGTACCAGGTAGCTGACACATCAGCGTTGACGGTACCAAACGTTGCCTTGCAGTACCTGGTAGCTGACACATCAGCATTGACGGTACCAAGTGTTGCCTTGTAGTACCTGGTAGCTGACACATCAGCGCTGACGGTACCAAGTGTTACTCTGTAGTACCTGGTAGCTGACACATCAGCGCTGACGGTACCAAGTGTTACTTTGTAGTACCTGGTAGCTGACACATCAGCATTGACGGTACCAAGTGTTACCTTGTCGTACCTGGTAGCTGACACATCAGCGTTGACGGTACCAAGTGTTACCTTGTAGTACCTGGTAGCTGACACATCAGCGTTGACAGTACCAAGTGTTACCTTGTAGTACCTGGTAGCTGACACATCAGCGTTGACAGTACCAAGTGTTACCTTGTAGTACCTGGTAGCTGACACATTATCAGCGTTGACGGTACCAAGTGTTACCTTGTAGCACCTGGTAGCTGACACATTATCAGCGTTGACGGTACCAAATGTTACCTTGTAGTACCTGGTAGCTGACACATTATCAGCGTTGACGGTACCAAGTGTTACCTTGTAGTACCTGGTAGCTGACACATCAGCGTTGACGGTACCAAGTGTTACCTTGTAGTACCTGGTAGCTGACACATCAGCGTTGACGGTACCAAGTGTTACCTTGTAGTTCCTGGTAGCTGACACATCAGCGTTGACGGTACCAAGTGTTACCTTGTAGTACCTGGTAGCTGACACATCAGCGTTGACAGTACCAAGTGTTACCTTGTAGTACCTGGTAGCTGACACATTATCAGCGTTGACGGTACCAAGTGTTACCTTGTAGCACCTGGTAGCTGACACATTATCAGCGTTGACGGTACCAAATGTTACCTTGTAGTACCTGGTAGCTGACACATTATCAGCGTTGACGGTACCAAGTGTTACCTTGTAGTACCTGGTAGCTGACACATCAGCGTTGACAGTACCAAGTGTTACCTTGTAGTACCTGGTAGCTGACACATCAGCGCTGACGGTACCAAGTGTTACCTTGTAGTACCTGGTAGCTGACACATTATCAGCGTTGACGGTACCAAGTGTTACCTTGTAGTTCCTGGTAACTGACACATTATCAGCGTTGACGGTACCAAGTGTTACCTTGTAGTACCATTTCTGAAACATTTCTTCACAACACAACGTATAAATCTGTAAATACTTTTTAATGGTGAATTTAAATGATCATTTATTTTTGTTTTACCAAAAACTACAAATTTAACTTGGTCACAATCAGCAGATAATTTGCATAATTTCTATCACAGGAACTTTATAATTCTAGGTTCCAGACCATAAACACAAGAATCCAACATACACAATTTCGTATTTATAATAATAATAATAAAAATATAACTCCATATACCTACTTAAATGTGCTCTAAACACACTCTAACACATTCACTCTAAAGGTTTATTGAGCTCTAGGTGATGTTAATTGGGGCCGAATGACTCGTTTGAGTTAATCTTCACAGTTAAACCGGGGAATGAAAATACTGCAGCTGCTAGAAATTTGTCCTTCGAGCAAACGAATATACCAACAGCTCCCTTGATCCAGCAATATATCAGAAGCACTGTGAGCGACAACAGGCAATGGAATATACCAACAGTTCTCTTGATCCAGCAATATGTAAGTAGTTCTGAGAATGTTAAATTCCAATACACATTTTAACATTCTGGTTTGTGACAATTACGAGCCGAAGACTGTACGAGCATCTTTGTGGCTTGCACAATGTACACAGCTGAGGTAGTGGCGAAAGGAGGTGAGGGTAAGTGAAAGTAGTATGAGGGAAGACGAGTGTGAGTCAGAATGAGAGAAAAAGTGAGTTGTGTGCGAGTGAGTGAGCGAGCGAGCGTGTGTACTCACCTATTTGTGATTACAGAGGTCGATTCATAGCTCCTCTGTGTGTACTCATTTATATGTCGTTGCAGGAGTTGAGTCACAGCTCCTGGTTCCGCTGCTTCGCTGGTTGCTACTAGGTTCATTTTCTCCTATCTCTATGAGCCTTATCGTACCTCTTCTTAAAGCTATATATGGATCCTACCCCCGCTACTTCACTCTCCAGATTCTTCCATTTCCTGATAACTCTAAGGCTGAAAAATACTCCTTAACATCCCTATGACTCATTTGAGTTTTCAGCTTCCAGTTGTGTCCCCTTGTTCCTGTATCACATCTCCGAAACATTCTGTTCACCTTGTCAATTTCTCTCGGTATTTTATACGTCATTATCATGTCCCCCCCCCCCATCCCTCCTGAAAAGTAGGTAGGCAGGTGACCTACACAAGGGTGTTATCAGGTATATACCTGTGCATACCTGATACATACCTGTGGCCGGTTTCTAGAGTTTTTCTATCCTGACAGGCGGCCCTGGATCTAGATTTTCCTGTTGATTGCTTGTTCAACTAGGCTGTAGTTGTTGGGCCGCTGGCAAACAGCTATCATAGCCTGGTTGATGTGGCACTTTGAAGAGATGGTGGTCCCGTTTCCAGTTGAAGACTTGGAAGGAAGGCAGGTGACCGGTACAAGTGTTTGCAAGAAGGAAGGTGACTTGTACAAGTGATTGCAGGCAGGCTGCATGATACAGGAACAGGTGACACATGGCAGGGTGACACATGGCAGAGTGACACATGGCAGGGTGACACAGGGCAGGGTGACACATAAGGTGACACAGGGCAGGGTGACACATGGAAGGGTGACACAGAGCAGGGTGACATTTGGCAGGATGACACAGGCCAGGGTGACACGCGGCAGGGTGACACGCGGCAGGGTGACACATGGCAGGGTGAGACAGGGCAGTGACACAGGGCATGGCGACCCATGGCAGGGTGACACATGGCAGGGTGACACATGGCAGGGTGACACATGGCAGGGTGACACAGGGCAGGGCGACCCATGGCAGGGTGACACATGGCAGGGTGACACATGGCAGGGTGGCACAGGGAAGGGTGGCACAGGGAAGGGTGACACAGGGAAGGGTGTTGTAAGGTTAGCAGGGTCCACGTAACCACTTGCACAAGATGCGAGTCAGGAAGAACAGGTGAAAAACGGGAGCAGCGGAAGTGTGGTCGCCTGGGGAGCAGCACCAGACAACAAGAGAGATGGAGAGCGAGAAACAATCTCTCCTGGTGGTCATCTCCTAATGTGGCCTCTTTCCCCTCCACCCTCTTCTCTACTCCACCGCAACTCCACTACTTCAAAACCACCCATTCTATACCCTCTCCGCATTCCCATTCACAAAAACTAACATCACCACCCTCATCTCTGAAGACAGAGAACTCTGATAGTAAGATAAGCTAGACTCCTATGCATAAAAAAAATCGTAATCAGGAGAGGAACCCTGAGACGATGCTTCGGTCCATCTTGGGCGAGCGTCAAGTCACAGTAGACGTAATAAGAGTAGAGAAGTCCTGAGGGACATCAAGACGACTGCTCTAACTTACCTTCACAATACACGCTCACTAGATTAACAACAGACAAAAAAAATTCAACTCTTATTCCCCCCAATAACAAGTTTGCAGGCAAACATTAATTTATAACTTGTAAATGTGCTCACAACTCTTAACAAAAGAAATCACTGAAATTATTTCATATTTAACCTTACCTAGTGTTTTTAACTGAAGTGTTAAACCCGTGCGAGAGACACTTAAAACTTTGATTAAAAAAAAAAACTATTTCGGAATTTTATGAAAAACTGGCAAGACTTTGAGATCATAAGTCAAATCTTCCTCTGAGACGGAAAACTTTACCAAGATCCACCAGATGTTCGCAATACTTTGAAGTTCCAGGAAGAAAAGGACGATCATAGTGGAGGGGAATGAGAAAGACGATGATGAAAAAGTAAACTAATGAATAAAACAAAAAAAGACAAAACAGAGGAGTGCCAGATACCACTAAACAAACAACAACACTCCTCCCTCTCCCACCCCTGCACAAACAAATTAATATACAAAATAACAAAAACAAGAAATAATTACCCCCACAAGTGAGGTCTTATTCAAAACATTTCACCGCCCAAAACACATAATTTTTACTGGCGAATATTCAAACTGTATTTCCCTGCCGCGAATGTTATTTTCCTCAACAATTCAATCGTGATATAATCTGTAGGTGAAGGTTGGAGAGCGTCCCAGCCGCCCGGCTCAGCCTCCAGGGAGACCTGTAAACACACACACACACACACACACACACACACACACACACACACACACAGAAACTAGAGAAAGTGCAAAGGTTTGCAACAAGACTAGTTCCAGAGCTAAGAGGTATGTCCTACGAGGAGAGGTTAAGGGAAATCAACCTGACGACACTGGAGGACAGGAGAGATACGGGGGACATGATAACGACATACAAAATACTGAGAGGAATTGACAAGGTGGACAAAGATAGGATGTTCCAGAGATGGGACACAGCAACAAGGGGACACAGTTGGAAGTTGAAGACACAGATGAATCACAGGGATGTTAGGAAGTATTTCTTCAGCCACAGAGTAGTCAGAAAGTGGAATAGTTTGGGAAGCGATGTAGTGGAGGCAAGATCCATACATAGCTTTAAGCAGAGGTATGATGAAGCTCACGGTTCAAGGAGAGTGACCTAGTAGCGACCAGTGAAGAGGCGGGGCCAGGAGCTTGGACTCGACCCCTGCAACCTCAACTAGGTGAGTACAACTAGGTGAGTACACACACACACACACACACAGTTGTTGCTTCAGCCACAGAGTTGTCAGGAAGTGGAATAATCTGGAAAGTGATGTAGTGGAGGCAGGATCCATGCATAGCTCTAAGAGGTATGATAAAGCTCATGGAACAGGGAGAGTGACCTAGTAGCGACCAGTGAAGAGGCGGGGCCAGGAGCTATGAATCGACCCTTGCAACCACTCTTAGGTGAGTACACGCACACACACCAAAACCTTTGCACATATGTTAAGAAAGATGACAAAGGGGGGATGCCATAATGAGAGGTATAATGAATAGGATGAAGGAAGATGAGCAGCAGGAAAAATAGCGAAGGCAAGAGGAAGGAGTGGATAAAAAGACAGGAAAATTTAGGGAATACAAGGAAAAACAAGGGTGAAGAAACGAAGGAGGAAGAGCAAGGAAGAGAATTTTTCTGAAACCACTAGCCAAGGTTTCAGGAACCATTAGCCCCAAGGTTTCAGGAACCACTAGCCACAAGGTTTCAGGGACTACTAGCCACAGGGATCCAAGGACCATTAGCCACAGGGTTCTAATCACCATTGGCCACAGGGTATTAATACCACTGACCACAGGGTATTATGAACCACTGACCACAAGGCATTAGGGACCACTGACCACAAGGTATTAGGGACCACTGACCACAAGGTATTAGGGACCACTGACCACAAGGCATTAGGGACCACTGACCACAAGGCAATAGGAGCCACTGACCATAAGGCATTAGGGACCACTGACTACAAGGTATCAGGGATCACTGACCACAGGGTTTCAAGGACCATTAGCCACAGTGCTGCATGGACTATTGTCAAAGCCTATATAAGAATCAGTTTACCTTCAGTCAGTCTTGGAAAGGATTTTCTTTAAAGTTCGGCCTCTGTACTGTGATATTTGAATATGATATTTGTAAAGTGTTTACCCAAATATTTTAATGAAGATTACAGTGTTTTTTTAAAGTATTGTGTGTTTGTAAAGTGTTGTGTTTGTTCTTACAAGATGGGAGGATAGTCTGTTACAGTGTTCTACGACTCTAGGTAAATATCTTTCACCCATGCTTGTAATCCATCTCTTACTATGATGTCGAAATGCCGAGCAATTCAAACAGCTCTTTTAGTTTGACTATCAAAACAGTTTAGTAAGTTGGAAGTTTAAGTGAGATCTCGTAGTTGAGTTTATTTAATTAATGTACGAGCTTCACAGCACTTCTCCATACCTTACAATATTTTAGTTATTGGAGACCCCAAGTTGTAAAGAATATTTAATGTCTGACATTGTGATTTGTTTCTATACTTTTATACTCGAAATTTCCTTCCAGGAATCACAGCAAGGAGTAGAAAGAGGAGCAAGTGAGAGTGGAAAAGAAAAAGGAAGGAAAGGGAAAGGGGGTCGGAGGCGGAAGAAGGGGAAGGGAGAGAGGACTTCCAATATCGACTGTGGTGTCCCCGGCCATCTGATGAAACCTCTCACTCAGAGCCCCTTTGCCTTCCCTCCCCCCACCACCACAAACCCTGTCTCCTCTGTCTTCTTCCTCTCCTTCCTCACCACTTTCTCCTACCTCTTTCCTTTCTTCGTCCTTCTCTCGTCCTCTTTCTGCTGCAACGTGAAACTCCTCGTTCCTCCAGGTTTGACACTGTTCTTCCAGGTGATGTCTCAAGTGTGACACTGTTCCTCCAGGTGATGTCTCAGATGTGACACTGTTCCTCCAGATGTCTCAGGTGTGACACTGTTCCTCCAGGTGAGGTCTCAGGTGTGACACTCTCTTTAGGGCCAACAACACCGACTCCAGGGCCAACAATTACTGTACTCACCTCAGGGCCAAAAATTACTAGGATAAAAACGACTTTTTTTGGAGAGTGAGAATTAGTGGTCAGGTTTGCACTGTCAAGTCAACAATAACCTCAGGGTTCACTCTCGCATGTAATTACTGTTAGGGAAGAATTTTACGATGATGGAGGACGGCACATGACAGCCCTTCCACCACCACCACCTTAACTCCCCTCCACACCAGCCCCAGCCTCCACCACCACACAAGCCTCTGCCACCACACCAGCCCCTGCCTCTACCACCACATCAGCCCGTACCTCTACCACCACACCAGTCCCTGCCTCCACCATTACACCAGCCCCTGCCTCTACCACCACACCAGTCCCTGCCTCCACCACCACACCAGCCCGTGCCTCCACCACCACACCACCACCTGCCTCCACCACCACACCACCACCTGCCTCCACCACCACACCAGCCCCTGCCTCTACCACCACACCAGCCCGTGCCTCCACCACCACACCAGCCCGTGCCTCCACCACCACATCACCTGCCTCCACCACCACACCACCACCTGCCTCCACCACCACACCAGCCCCTGCCTCCACCACCACACCAGCCCCTGCCTCCATCACCACACCATCCCCCGCCTCCACCACCACACCAGTCCCTACCACTACCACCACACCAGCCCCTGCCTCCACCACCACACCAGTCCCTACCACTACCACCACACCAGCCCCTGCCTCCACCACCACACCAGTCCCTACCACTACCACCACACCAGCCCCTGCCTCCACCACCACACCAGTCCCTACCACTACCACCACACCAGCCCCTGCCTCCACCACCACACCAGTCCCTACCACTACCACCACACCAGCCCCTGCCTCCACCACCACACCAGTCCCTACCACTACCACCACACCAGCCCCTGCCTCCACCACCACACCAGTCCCTACCACTACCACCACACCACCCCCTGCCTCCACCACATCAGTCCTTCTCCCTCCACAATTGCCACCATCAACTTCAGTCCCTCTCAGCTCCTACCACCACCACCACCTTGAAATAACATATCACCAAGACCACCACCCAACCCACCCACAATCACAACGACCACCACCCAACCCACCCAAAATCACAACGACCACCACCCAACCCACCCACAATCACAACGACCACCACCCCTGCCCATCCAAACTACCACCACTACCAACCCTCTACACTACAACTATTAGAATGCAATCATAATTATTTGGACTTCGACTCTTCAGTGGTTCCACTGTGAACCAGAAACCTTGCCAAGTAAAGAATATGCATTAAACCATCACCCTTCACCAACTACGTACACAGAAGCAGAGACAGTGGTAGCCTTCAGCAGGCAGCAGCAATGTTTACCTGGAGTTTACCTGGAGAGAGTTCCGGGGGTCAACGCCCCCGCTGCCCGGTCTGTGACCAGGCCTCCTGGTGGATCAGAGCCTGATCAACCAGGCTGTTACTGCTGGCTGCACGCAAACCAACGTACGAGCCACAGCCCGGCTGGTCAGGAATCGACTTTAGGTGCTTGTCCAGTGCCAGCTTGAAGACTGCCAGGGGTCTGTTGGTAATCCCCCTTATGTATGCTGGGAGGCAGTTGAACAGTCTCGGGCCCCTGACACTTATTGTATGGTCTCTTAACGTGCTAGTGACACCCCTCCTTTTCATTGGGGGGATGTTGCATCGTCTGCCAAGTCTTTTGCTTTCGTAGTGAGTGATTTTCGTTTGCAAGTTCGGTACTAGTCCCTCTAGGATTTTCCAGGTGTATATAATCATGTATCTCTCCCGCCTGCGTTCCAGGGAATACAGGTTTAGGAACCTCAAGCGCTCCCAGTAATTGAGGTGTTTTATCTCCGTTATGCGCGCCGTGAAGGTTCTCTGTACATTTTCTAGGTCAGCAATTTCACCTGCCTTGAAAGGTGCTGTTAGTGTGCACTGAAAGATCTGCAATCTTCCTTCCCCATGTCTTCCCAAGCAAGGTCCCTTTACCATTGCTGTGCAACAACTGCGCAGCCCAGGTAATTCCACAGCCACAACACGAGTACCAGAATATGATGCACTGTAACAGGTGGTGTACCTCGTGTTTACCTGGAGTCACTTCCGGAGGTCAGCGCCCCTGCGGCACGGTCTCAGACCAGGCCTCCTGGCTGCTGGCTTGATCCATGAAGCTGTCAGTGCGTGCCGCCTGCAGTCCAACATACACAAGGCAACAAATCAGCAAAATCGGTCAATATAAGTAAAAAGGAGACTATTCAACCCTTACAAACAGAAGAAGGAAAGTGCATGATTATATACGAGGATGTGCTAAACCTGTTGGGGTCATACAACGGTTAAGAAATGGGAGACGATCAGGTATTACAAGAGTGGGTGGTAGCTCCAATTTCCTGGATCAAAAGGTGAACAACCAGGTGCGTAGAAAAGAGTACAACCAGGTGAGTATAGGTCCATCAGTAAATGAAGAGAGCTATGTAAGTGCATCAGCAAGCAACATTCCGCCCCTGTACCTAGGTTCCAACACCTTCCCCGTAAGAGCCGTGACTCGCTTTGTAAATTCCTATATTATTCACACACTGCTGGGAAAGCCTCCCTCTGCTCTGCTCCGTGATAAGGTCATCCCCCAGGCAGGAAGCACCAAATACCACGTGAATGTTACTAAGCTGAGGGTAGCCAGCCAAGCTGGTCAACATACTAAGCTGAAAGTAGCCAGCCAGGCTTGTCAACATATTGAGCTAAAGGCAGCCAGCCTGACTACTCTGCACAGTGTGCTGAAGGCAGTCAGCCAGGCAGTTCTACACAGTAATCTGAAGGCAGACAGCCAGGCTGGTCTACACAGTAAGCTGAAAGCAGCCAGCCAGCTGGTCTACACAGTGTTGAAGGCAGCCAGTCAGGCTGGTCTACACAGTAAACTGAAGGCAGCCAGTCTGGCTAGTCTACACACTGGTCTTCAAATCACTTGTTTTCTCCAGGCTGGAATACTGCTGTATACTAACAGCCCTCTTCAGGGTAGGCGAGATTGCTGAGCTGGAAAACGTACAGAGAACTTGCACTGCTCGTATACAATCAAACACCTGAACTACTGGGAACGCTTGAAGTCCCTTCAACTGTATTCCTTAGAACGTAAATAAGAAAGGTACAGCAGATTTACACATTTAAAATCCTGGAGAAACTGATCCCAAACTTGAACACAAAAACCTCTCCATTTGAAAACAAGAGACTTGGCAAATGGTGCAGAGAGGTCCTCGACTTTTCGACACGCTCTCCTTTCGTGCATAGGGGGAATTACTAACAAACATTTGGTTGTCTCAAGGAATTTGACAAGTTACTCAAATCAGTTTTTGATCAGCTGGGCTGTGATTCGCACGGTGGACTGCGTACGGACAGCAGTAACAGCCTTGTTAATCAGGTATTGATCTACAGGTAGGCCTGGCCTGTGACAGGGGCGCGGGGCGTTGACCACTAGAAGCGTCCTAGACGTATCGTTCAGGTATTCTTCAAGGCAGCCAGCTATGCTAGTCTACACAACTACAGAAACACTATACAAAACTCAAGAGGATCGTCAAATAGAACAAAAGGAACACGTGGAAAACTTGGGAATAATTATGTCAGCGGACTTTTCTTTCAAAGAACATAATAAGACCAGACCACGACAACGAGGAGAATGATGGGACGGGTATTGAGAACCTTCAAAACAAGGAAAATAATGCTAATGGAGACACTTTTCAAATCGCTAGTGCTGTCTCATTTGGAATCTTGCTCGGTGTTGATGGCCCCGTTCAGGGCAGGAGAAATATCAAAGTTGGAACAAATACAGAGATCGTTTACGGACCGCAGAGAGCGAGTAAGGCATTTAAATTACTGTTAACGAATAAATAACAAAAAGGCACAATACGTCTACGGTGGGGATGCCCGGGTGTTGTGCATGTGTCATTTCATCCTGTCGGTATTATATACAATTCTTGTACTACTACTACTACTACTACTACCACTACTACTACCTCCACCTCTTCCTGCCTATATATAGCCGTCCTGCTCCTCCTCTGTTAGTGTGACTTTGTCAATGGTCCAAGTCGGACCGAAACGTCGTCGTAAGCTTCTGTCTTTTATGTGCGGGTTATTTGTGTACTGTTAACGACTTTAAGCTTTGACTATGTACTCACTGGAGCAGAGGAGAGAAATACATGATAATGTATACCTGGAAGGTACTCGAGGGCCTGGTTCCAAATCTGCACACTGCCATAACAACATACTGGAGCGAGGGATATAGTAAGTGCAAAATAAACCCAGTGAAACGCTGGAGTGTGGCGGGCACAATAAGGGAACACTGTATCAACATTCGCGGCCCCAGGTTATTCAACATCTTACCCGAAGATATCAGAAACACTCCTGGAACAAGTCTAGAAGTCTTCAAGAGGAAATTGGACAATCATCTTCACCAGGTGCCAGATTAACCAGGCTATGACAGATATGTGAGTCAGCGGGCCACCAGCAGCAGCAGCAGCCTGGTTGATCAGGTAAGCAATCAGGTAAGCCTGGCCCATGACCGGGATCTGGGAGTAGAAAGATTCTAGGAACCCATGAAAGGTATATCAAAGGTAAAGGTACACAATACTGATAGAGTGTTACGACAGGATGGGAAGCTCGGATTGGCGCTACGATAGGATAGGAAGCTCGGATTGGCGTTACGCTAGGATGGGAAGCTTGGACTGGCGTTACGCTAGGATGGGAAGCTTGGACTGGCGCTACGCTAGGATGGGAAGCTTGGACTGGCGTTACGCTAGGATGGGAAGCTTGGACTGGCGTTACGCTAGGATGGGAAGCTTGGACTGGCGCTACGCTAGGATGGGAAGCTTGGACTGGCGTTACGCTAGGATGGGAAGCTTGGACTGGCGCTACGCTAGGATAGGAAGCTCGGATTGGCGTTACGCTAGGATGGGAAGCTTGGACTGGCGTTACGCTAGGATGGGAAGTTTGGACTGGCGCTACGCTAGGATGGGAAGCTTGGACTGGCGTTACGCTAGGATGGGAAGCTTGGACTGGCGTTACGCTAGGACGGGAAGCTTGGACTGGCGTTACGCTAGGATGGGAAGCTTGGACTGGCGTTACGTTAGGATGGGAAGCTTGGACTGGCGCTACGCTAGGATGGGAAGCTTGGACTGGCGCTACGCTAGGATGGGAAGCTTGGACTGGCGTTACGTTAGGATGGGAAGCTTGGACTGGCGCTACGCTAGGATGGGAAGCTTGGACTGGCGTTACGCTAGGATGGGAAGCTTGGACTGGCGTTACGTTAGGATGGGAAGCTTGGACTGGCGCTACGCTAGGATGGGAAGATTGGACTGGCGCTACGCTAGGATGGGAAGCTTGGACTGACGCTACGCTAGGATGAGAAGCTTGGACTGGCGTTACGCTAGGATGGGAAGCTTGGACTGACGCTACGCTAGGATGGGAAGCTTGGACTGGCGTTAGGGTAGGATGGAAAGCTCGGACTGGTACCGCTACGCTAGGATGGGAAGCTTGGACTGGTACCGCTACACTAGGATGGGAAGCTTGGACTGGTACCGCTACGCTAGGATGGGAAGCTTGGACTGGCGCTACGCTAGGATGGGAAGCTCGGACTGGTACCGCTACGCTATGATGGGAAGCTCGGAATGGCGCTACGCTAGGATGGGAAGCTTGGACTGGCGCTACGCTAGGATGGGAAGCTTGGACTGGCGCTACGCTAGGATGGGAAGCTTGGACTGGCGTTACGTTAGGATGGGAAGCTTGGACTGGCGCTACGCTAGGATGGGAAGCTTGGACTGGCGTTACGCTAGGGTGGGAAGCTTGGACTGGCGTTACGTTAGGATGGGAAGCTTGGACTGGCGCTACACTAGGATGGGAAGCTTGGACTGGCGCTACGCTAGGATGGGAAGCTTGGACTGACGCTACGCTAGGATGGGAAGCTTGGACTGGCGTTACGCTAGGATGGGAAGCTTGGACTGACGCTACGCTAGGATGGGAAGCTTGGACTGGCGTTAGGGTAGGATGGAAAGCTCGGACTGGTACCGCTACGCTAGGATGGGAAGCTTGGACTGGTACCGCTACACTAGGATGGGAAGCTTGGACTGGTACCGCTACGCTAGGATGGGAAGCTTGGACTGGCGCTACGCTAGGATGGCAAGCTCGGACTGGTACCGCTACGCTAGGATGGGAAGCTCGGAATGGCGCTACGCTAGGATGGGAAGCTTGGACTGGTACCGCTACGCTAGGATGGGAAGCTCGGAATGGCGCTACGCTAGGATGGGAAGCTTGGACTGGCGCTACGCTAGGATGGGAAGCTTGGAATGGCGCTACGCTAGGATGGGAAGCTTGGACTGACGCTACGCTAGGTTGGGAAGCTCGGAATGGCGCTACCGTAAGAGAGGAACAAAGCAATAGTAATCTAATACATAGAGGCCACATCAACAAGTGTGAGAGAATGGCACCACTTGCTGCCCCGTGTAGTTACAAGTGTGGGAGAATGGCACCACTTGCTGCCCCGTGTAGTTACAAGTGTGGGAGAATGGCACCACTTGCTGCCCCGTGTAGTTACAAGTGTGGGAGAATGGCACCACTTGCTGCCCCGTGTAGTTACAAGTGTGAGAGAATGGCACCACTTGCTGCCCCGTGTAGTTACAAGTGTGGGAGAATGGCACCACTTGCTGCCCCGTGTAGTTACAAGTGTGAGAGAATGGCACCACTTGCTGCCCCGTGTAGTTACAAGTGTGGGAGAATGGCACCACTTGCTGCCCCGTGTAGTTACAAGTGTGGGAGAATGGCACCACTTGCTGCCCCGTGTAGTTACAAGTGTGAGAGAATGGCACCACTTGCTGCCCCGTGTAGTTACAAGTGTGAGAGAATGGCACCACTTGCTGCCCCGTGTAGTTACAAGTGTGAGAGAATGACACCACTTGCTGCCCCGTGTAGTTACAAGTGTGAGAGAATGGCACCACTTGCTGCCCCGTGTAGTTACAAGTGTGGGAGAATGGCACCACTTGCTGCCCCGTGTAGTTACAAGTGTGGGAGAATGGCACCACTTGCTGCCCCGTGTAGTTACAAGTGTGAGAGAATGGCACCACTTGCTGCCCCGTGTAGTTACAAGTGTGAGAGAATGACACCACTTGCTGCCCCGTGTAGTTACAAGTGTGAGAGAATGGCACCACTTGCTGCCCCGTGTAGTTACAAGTGTGAGAGAATGGCACCACTTGCTGCCCCGTGTAGTTACAAGTGTGAGAGAATGGCACCACTTGCTGCCCCGTGTAGCTACAAGTGTGGGAGAATGGCACCACTTGCTGCCCCGTGTAGTTACAAGTGTGAGAGAATGGCACCACTTGCTGCCCCGTGTAGTTACAAGTGTGGGAGAATGGCACCACTTGCTGCCCCGTGTAGTTACAAGTGTGAGAGAATGGCACCACTTGCTGCCCCGTGTAGTTACAAGTGTGAGAGAATGGCACCACTTGCTGCCCCGTGTAGTTACAAGTGTGGGAGAATGGCACCACTTGCTGCCCCGTGTAGTTACAAGTGTGGGAGAATGGCACCACTTGCTGCCCCGTGTAGTTACAAGTGTGAGAGAATGGCACCACTTGCTGCCCCGTGTAGTTACAAGTGTGAGAGAATGACACCACTTGCTGCCCCGTGTAGTTACAAGTGTGAGAGAATGGCACCACTTGCTGCCCCGTGTAGTTACAAGTGTGAGAGAATGGCACCACTTGCTGCCCCGTGTAGCTACAAGTGTGGGAGAATGGCACCACTTGCTGCCCCGTGTAGTTACAAGTGTGAGAGAATGGCACCACTTGCTGCCCCGTGTAGTTACAAGTGTGGGAGAATGGCACCACTTGCTGCCCCGTGTAGTTACAAGTGTGAGAGAATGGCACCACTTGCTGCCCCGTGTAGTTACAAGTGTGAGAGAATGGCACCACTTGCTGCCCCGTGTAGTTACAAGTGTGGGAGAATGGCACCACTTGCTGCCCCGTGTAGCTACAAGTGTGGGAGAATGGCACCACTTGCTGCATCGTGTAGTTACAAGTGTGAGAGAATGGCACCACTTGCTGCCCCGTGTAGTTACAAGTGTGGGAGAATGGCAACACTTGCTGCCCCATGTAGTTACAAGTGTGAGAGAATGGCACCACTTGCTGCCCCGTGTAGTTACAAGTGTGAGAGAATGGCACCACTTGCTGCCCCGTGTAGCTACAAGTGTGGGAGAATGGCACCACTTGCTGCCCCGTGTAGTTACAAGTGTGAGAGAATGGCACCACTTGCTGCCCCGTGTAGTTACAAGTGTGAGAGAATGGCACCACTTGCTGCCCCGTGTAGTTACAAGTGTGAGAGAATGGCACCACTTGCTGCCCCGTGTAGTTACAAGTGTGGGAGAATGGCACCACTTGCTGCCCCGTGTAGCTACAAGTGTGGGAGAATTGCACCACTTGCTGCCCCGTGTAGTTACAAGTGTGAGAGAATGGCACCACTTGCTGCCCCGTGTAGTTACAAGTGTGGGAGAATGGCACCACTTGCTGCCCCGTGTAGTTACAAGTGTGAGAGAATGGCACCACTTGCTGCCCCGTGTAGTTACAAGTGTGGGAGAATGGCACCACTTGCTGCCCCGTGTAGTTACAAGTGTGAGAGAATGGCACCACTTGCTGCCCCGTGTAGTTACAAGTGTGAGAGAATGGCACCACTTGCTGCCCCGTGTAGTTACAAGTGTGGGAGAATGGCACCACTTGCTGCCCCGTGTAGCTACAAGTGTGGGAGAATGGCACCACTTGCTGCCCCGTGTAGTTACAAGTGTGAGAGAATGGCACCACTTGCTGCCCCGTGTAGTTACAAGTGTGGGAGAATGGCACCACTTGCTGCCCCATGTAGTTACAAGTGTGAGAGAATGGCACCACTTGCTGCCCCGTGTAGTTACAAGTGTGAGAGAATGGCACCACTTGCTGCCCCGTGTAGCTAAAAGTGTGGGAGAATGGCACCACTTGCTGCCCCGTGTAGTTACAAGTGTGAGAGAATGGCACCACTTGCTGCCCCGTGTAGTTACAAGTGTGAGAGAATGGCACCACTTGCTGCCCCGTGTAGTTACAAGTGTGAGAGAATGGCACCACTTGCTGCCCCGTGTAGTTACAAGTGTGAGAGAATGGCACCACTTGCTGCCCCGTGTAGTTACAAGTGTGAGAGAATGGCACCACTTGCTGCCCCGTGTAGTTACAAGTGTGAGAGAATGGCACCACTTGCTGCCCCGTGTAGTTACAAGTGTGGGAGAATGGCACCACTTGCTGCCCCGTGTAGTTACAAGTGTGAGAGAATGGCACCACTTGCTGCCCCGTGTAGTTACAAGTGTGGGAGAATGGCACCACTTGCTGCCCCGTGTAGTTACAAGTGTGAGAGAATGGCACCACTTGCTGCCCCGTGTAGTTACAAGTGTGAGAGAATGGCACCACTTGCTGCCCCGTGTAGTTACAAGTGTGAGAGAATGGCACCACTTGCTGCCCCGTGTAGCTACAAGTGTGAGAGAATGGCACCACTTGCTGCCCCGTGTAGTTACAAGTGTGAGAGAATGGCACCACTTGCTGCCCCGTGTAGTTACTTTTATTGTGAATTTATCTGACCTGACCCGTGTGAAATATTTAAGAGCCAGTGAACAAACAAAAAATAAAGTAAAGCGGGATATGCCTGAGCATTCCACTGTTGTTTGTTTGTTTGTCTGCCTGAAATCTACATTTTAAATAGTGAAAATCACAAACTTGTCTCCTTAATTCGCATGTCAAGACGTGTTTAGCTGTCATAATCCATTACACCCGACTGAAATTCACGACTAGTAATTTATTTCAAAATAGAAAAAAAAAACTGGCATGCTGAGCAGTATCTCAGTTTACGTATCGAGATATTCAGGTTTTATCTTCGTTTACTTAGTTTGGTTCTTCTGAGTGGTTTACAAGTGTGACATCACAATTTTACATTTTTAATTCAATATTTAAACCATACCACGGACGGGGATAGAACTCGCGATCAGAGTCTCTCAAAACTCCAGACCGTCGCGTTAGCCAGTGGCTAGCACGACGGTCTGGAGTTTTGAGACTCTCTGATCGCGGGTTCTATCCCCGTCCGTGGTATGGTTTGTTTGCAATCGTGTCATTACGATTTCGTGATTCAATATTCAACCTTTTAAGCCTCTAAAAACTGAACTGGTGAACGAAGAATAATAACAATAATGAAATATTACATTAACACTGTAATTCACACCATTATTTACACGATCAGTTTAGAAACAAGATACATGCCAAGCTGCATTTATCAGTAATAAGAAAACGATAAACAAAATATATTACTGTATAAATAAAGCTTGACTCGTTTGAGAGGATCGAGACATAGCTCCTGACTCTGCCGCTGCAACAAGCTTCACCGAAATTTACTAGATTTTGGCCTCATAAGCTCTTGTCATAAAAACTAAAGAAATATTTTCTGATATTCCAGTGCTTTATCTGCGTCTTTGATTCTATCTGTAACCCCTTGTTCCTGGTCCCTTCTATACGTTGCTTCAGCTTCACAGTCATCGAAGCTATGGAACTGAACACACACCAAGGCTAAGGGACTAATCACCGCCAATTTACCTCTCTATACTGAAGGACTGATTACCTCATACCTACAGTCCCGCTACTTATGTTATCTCCTCTGTAATTCGACTGAAGAAGTTCCGCTAAGCAGGCGAAAAGTCTCGTTAATTAATAAAGACACCAAAACTGTTCCATATGTGTCTTACTCATTTACCTTCATTTACATAAATTATTAACAACAGAGAGCCTAAAACTGATCCTTGTGGGGGACTGTTCGTCACAAGTCCCGATTCATATTTTACCCCCATTTATGAAGACTCTTTGCTGCCTATTTATCAGTCATGCATTTGTCCATAAAATTTTCTTCTATGCAGTTTGCTTCCACTTTTTTAATCAGTCCTTTGTATTGAACTTTATTAAAATCCTTAGTAAAATAAGACCATAAAAAATATAAGGTCGGACGAACATTTCATTCCATGTAATCAATCCCTCCTTTCTATTAATTAAGTCATACTTTGATTTATGACAGAACTCCTAAACCATGAGCAGTCACTTTCTACAATTTTGTGTGTGTGTGTGTGTGTGTGTGTGTGTGTGTGTGTGTGTGTGTGTGTGTGTGTGTGTGTGTGTGTGTGTGTGTGTGTGTGTGTGTGTGTGTGTGAATCTATCAAAAGCTTCACTGAAATCCAAATACACAACATATTCTTTATCACGATCCAATGCTTCAAATGCTCTACTGACTCCAATATAATTTACCTTCTATTTAGGTCAGGCTTATTGGACAATAATTTGATGACAATGACTTATCCCCTGACTTAAAGATAAGAAGTACAATGGCCATTTTATCTCGGGTACTATACTTGTTTGGTGTGATAAATTAAAATTACTGGTTCATTAAGTTCAGAACACTTAAAAAAATTCATCAGGACCTTAGCACTTATTTTGCTTAGATCAGTCAACTTGCTTAATAACCATATCCCAAGTGACTGATATTACATAATGCGTGTGGCATGCAAAGAGTACGTAACCTTTATTCGGCGCATGGACACACCCTCATTTACAGGCTATCTCCCCCAACCAGCGAACCAGGTTGCTAAGAGTTGATGATGGGGCCCCATCGTTCAACTAGCGACCAGGTTCTAGCCAATAAGAAGGTGGGATTGACAATCTCAGAGGTTATGTGGATACCGCTCTCCTGTCTGCCCTTGTCATTCCCACTCTAGAGCTGGTTGAAGCACGGTCTGCTATCTTGTGGCTTCTATTTCTGCCTTGCTTACCGTGGAGTGCACTATATTTATCACTGTACATAGTGTACATATTGCTGTTATAATTGGTGAAGGATAATATAAGTCTAAACTTTTTCTGCTGTGTTTATTTGCTCCCATTACACCTGGGATAACAGGCCATTTGAAATCCTAGGTTGTAATAATGCGCTTTCCTCAGGTCCACTGAAACAAGTTTTCCTCAGGTCCATCCTTTACTTTTTACCATTGTCCACTGCCTCAAATGTTCACTAAAGGTCAATATTATGCTAAAGCATAATTGGGGTCTTGTGAATCTGTGTTGAGATTTAGTAATCAATGAATCTCTTATGTTCTTGTGTGTGCTCTCCGAGTCCTCCCCTGTACTCCATCCCTATTATCGTCGGTGTGAGGGGTTGAGGGTATCAACTCACCTCCTCTCTCCTTTCCCATAATTACGGGTTGTGTAAATGTCCACTCTTCCCAAACTCCTCCTCGCCCACAATCACTTTTTCCCCTTGTTTTCTTCGCTTTCATCCTTCACATCTTTCTCACATATACCACTTCCCCATTTCATTGAAGGCTCGCCACTCACCTTCCCTACAATTACTCCGTCCACTATCCACCTGTTTTTCACCAGCTTTGCTTTCCTCGCCCTCCACATCTCTCCCCCGTCCACCTGTCCGCACTTCCTCTGGTTTCCTCCCCAGTCCACCAGTCCTCTCACAACTGTACCCCACCCACATCTTCCCCTACTGCTCCCCTGCCCACCAGTCTACACCCACTCCCTGAACAGCAAACTTCAATTATAATATTTTCTCCCCAGGCTGTATATCTCTCACTGTGGCCCATAAGAAAGGTTTAAGTGGAGCCATATTAATACGCTTGCCTCACTGACACCAACAATATGACCGTGGTAATAAAACGCTTTTATAGAGATGGAAAACTGTCCTAAACACCGTCCCCTTTCCTTAAATAATAGAAGGAAGCCTGTTTTGAGAGAGAGAGAGAGAGAGAGAGAGAGAGAGAGAGAGGCTAGGTATTTTAGGTATTTTCATAGGGATGAAACACAATATAAGTAGTGGAAGCAGCAACAAAGACAAGGTTTATGTCAGCACATTATGTGGGGGACAGAAACAAGTGTCAGCAGGTCCCGGGTGTAATGACCTCCTTTGTCCTCTATAAGGACGGACACACACACACACACACACACACACACACACACACACACACACACACACACACACACACACACACACACACACACACACACACACACACACACACACACACACACACACACACACACACACACACACACACACACCTTGTCTAACTTAACCTGACTGACTTCAATTAAAGGATGACGGAAGTAATATAGGAGAGAGATGATAATGCAGCCTGAACATTCTTGAGATGATGGCAGGCCTTTCAGGGTGTACGTCATTGGAGACTAATTTGCAAGGTGGAAGAAAAGGTTGGGATGTAGGGAAGAAACTCCGTTGGTTAACAGAGAACACGATAGACTGAAGTCAAAGTTTTATCGAAACAGTAAATGCGTTGGGAGAGAATAACAAGTGGTACTGAACAAGGATCAGTTTTCAGTTGCGTGTTATTCTTGATATACTTTGCTAGCGCACTCAGCTCACACAATGAGGTCCGGAGATCGAATCTCCGGTAAGGCTGGAAAACATTAGGACGTGTTTCCTTAAGACACCTTCTGTCCCTGTTCACCCATCAGAAAAATGGGTACCTTGGTGTTAGTGGACTGGTGTGGGTCGCATCCTGGGACAAAACTGACTTAATTTGCCCGAAATGCTCTGCATAACAAGCGGCTTTCTATATAGTATTATGTCATTGATGTCAGCTATGGCCTGTATACCATGTACATATACTTGTAGTAAATAAAGATATTATTATTATGTAAGATAACTACAAATGCAAAGCGCATGATAAAATAACGACGGTGTAAACTTAAAATAAAAACAAAATGAAGGAAGGCATGGAGAGGTACAATATTACTGCTATAAAAGCTGGGCGAGTTTAAGCCTGATACATGCAAGGCGATGAGAGGGAATGAAGAAGAATGGAAACCAATAGAATAATATTACACGAGAGGGAAAGAACAGCATATATAAGAAAAAAGAAACTAGATGTTGATATAATGCCACTGGAGACTCAACATCATATATTTAAACTTCTTGTTACCAATACTGAACTAGGTGGCAGCACATCTGCTTGGAATCCACATATCAAATACATAAAATCTGAGAATCTACAAATATCTGCCACAAGAATATTACTGGAAATTGAATTTATAGTGCAGGTGTGAAGAAATAACTTACAACATCGGAGGAAAGGAACAGAGGGGACATGATCACAACACTGAAGATACTCGAAGTCGGCAGAGACAAGAGGACAAGGAAGGACGAGAACGAAATGAATAAGACCTAAGAATGAACACAGGTTCACCTGCTGCAGGAAATGATTTGTGTCATTACTGGTTGACCTGTCTTCTGTCACCCACACTTGTCTATCATTCACATCTGTCTACTGTCCCCCACACCTGTCTCCTGTCATCCACAATTGTCTCCTGTCACTCATACATGTCCCTCGTCACCTACACACGTTTCCTGTCACCCATATCTGTACCCGTCCCTCGTCACTTACACCTGTCTCCTGTCACCCACATTTATACCTCGTCATCCACACCTGTTTGAGCAAGAAAGATTCACAGTTTTCTGGAAGATTTCAATCACAGTCCGGACCACACCTGTGATATACCTGTGACCGATTTCGAGGGTCATACTCAATTTAATTTTAATGGGATTCCATCCAGGTTCCCTCAGGACTGTGGCTTTCTCATAATGATGTGTTTTGCTGCCACCACCTTCCCTCCCTCCCTCCTTCCCTCCATCCATCCATCCCTCCCTTCCCCCTCCATCCTTCTCTCATTCCCTTCATGAGGCCCCTCCATCCATCCACCCACTTCCATCTACAAGAACCTCCACCTCAATCTTCTCCCTCCCTCCATTTGCTCCCCCCCCCCAACCTTTTCTTCCACTAGACCCTCTTCATGCATCTCCCTCACTGGTGTTGACACGAGCCGCACGTTGTAAGCCACAAGTGGATCTGATCCTCTTACTCCAACACCCAACCCTATCACCCAGTTGTAGTGGTGGCGGTAGTGATGGTAGTGATAGTAATGATGTTGATTATTTGTGGTAATTATACCGCTGATGCTTGTCGTTGTTGGTGATTGTGATGTTTAGTATTGTTAGTGTTAGTGGTGGTGATTGTTCTTGATGGTGGTGGTGAGCTGTTGTTAAATGGTGATGTTTTTAATTGGTGTTGGTGGTGACTGTTGTTGGTGCTGGTGATGTTTGTTGATATTTACAGCATCAACTGTGACGCAGTGAAACTCTACGGACGACACACGCCAACGTTAACAACCTCTGACTATGAGGAAAGTGCGCGCGCGCGCACACACACATAATGTACAAACTAATCATTAATTAAGCAATTAAACAATTTTTTTCTTTGTATTCAGATGTATTTTTAATTTACTCAACATATATAGCTATAAAATGTGTATATGTGGAATGGAACGGGGTGACAGGGTAGAAAGGTAATGGGGGAAGTGGAAGGGATGGCGGGGAAGTGGGAGGGGAGGCGGGGGAAGTGGGAGGGGTGGCGGGGGACGTGGGAGGGGAGGAGGGGGAAGTGGGAGGGGTGGCGGGGGAAGTGGGAGGGGAGGCGGGGGAAGTGGGAGGGGTGGCGGGGGAAGTGGGAGACGTGGCCTCCTGGATGACAACACCAGGCCTCCTGGATGACAACACCAGGCCTCCTGGATGACAACACCAGGCCTCCAGGATGACACACAACACCAGGCCTCCAGGATGACACAATACCCAGGCCTCCAGGATGACACACAACACCAGGCCTCCTGGATGACACACAACACCAGGTCTCCTGGATGACACACACCACCAGGCCTCCGGGATGTCACACAACACCAGGCCTCCAGGATGACACACAACACCAGGCCTCCTGGATGACACACAACACCAGGCCTCCAGGATGACACAACACCCAGGCCTCCAGGATGACACACACCACCAGGCCTCCAGGATGACACACAACACCAGGCCTCCAGGATGACACACAACACCAGGCCTCCTGGATGACACACACCACCAGGCCTCCTGGATGACACACAACACCAGGCCTCCAGGATGACACACAACACCAGGCCTCCTGGATGACACACAACACCAGGCCTCCAGGATGACACACACCACCAGGCCTCCTGGATGACACACAACACCAGGCCTCCAGGATGACACAACACCCAGGCCTCCAGGATGACACACACCACCAGGCCTCCAGGATGACACACAACACCAGGCCTCCAGGATGACACACAACACCAGGCCTCCAGGATGACACAACACCCAGGCCTCCTGGATGACACACACCACCAGGCCTCCAGGATGACACACAACACCAGGCCTCCAGGATGACACAATACCCAGGCCTCCAGGATGACACAACACCAGGCCTCCTGGATGACACACGCCACCAGGCCTCCAGGATGACACAATACCCAGGCCTCCAGGATGACACACAACACCAGGCCTCCTGGATGACACACAACACCAGGCCTCCAGGATGACACAACACCCAGGCCTCCTGGATGACACACACCACCAGGCCTCCAGGATGACACACACCACCAGGCCTCCAGGATGACACACAACACCAGGCCTCCAGGATGACACAATACCCAGGCCTCCAGGATGACACACAACACCAGGCCTCCTGGATGACACACGCCACCAGGCCTCCAGGATGACACAATACCCAGGCCTCCTGGATGACACACACCACCAGGCCTCCAGGATGACACAACACCCAGGCCTCCTGGATGACACACACCACCAGGCCTCCAGGATGACACAACACCCAGGCCTCCTGGATGACACACACCACCAGGCCTCCAGGATGACACACACCACCAGGCCTCCAGGATGACACACAACACCAGGCCTCCAGGATGACACAATACCCAGGCCTCCAGGATGACACACAACACCAGGCCTCCTGGATGACACACGCCACCAGGCCTCCAGGATGACACAATACCCAGGCCTCCTGGATGACACACACCACCAGGCCTCCAGGATGACACACACCACCAGGCCTCCTGGATGACACAACACCAGGCCTCCAGGATGACACAACACCAGGCCTCCTGGATGACACACAACACCAGGCCTCCTGGATGACACAACACCAGGTCTCCTGGATGACACACAACACCAGGCCTCCTGGATGACACAACACCAGGCCTCCTGGATGACACAACACCAGGTCTCCTGGATGACATACAACACCAGGCCTCCTGGATGACACAACACCAGGCCTCCTGGATGACACAACACCAGGTCTCCTGGATGATACACAACACCAGGCCTCCTGGATAACACACACCACCAGGCCTCCTGGATGACACAACACCAGGCCTCCTGGATGACACACACCACCAGGCCTCCTGGATGACACAACACCAGGCCTCCTGGATGACACACACCACCAGGCCTCCTGGATGACACAACACCAGGCCTCCTGGATGACACACAACACCAAGCCTCCTGGATGACACACAACACCAGGCCTCCTGGATGACACAACACCAGGCCTCCTGGATGACACACAACACCAAGCCTCCTGGATGACACACAACACCAGACCTCCTGGATGACACACACCACCAGGCCTCCTGGATGACACAACACCAGACCTCCTGGATGACAGGGAATAATTATTCGGCCTTAAGTTAAACTTACTCCCACACTTTACTCAATACTTCCTGTAGGCTTGGGTATCCAGTTAGGTGTCTAAGCACAAAGATTTAAGTACCTCCTTATAATTATAAGTCTCCAAGTATGTGCGATCAGTTTTTTAAGGTCAACGCCAACACTTAGGAAAGTCTTCGAACCTTCAATAATTCTCAACAGCTCACAAAATTAAAGTAGCACAAAATTATTAAACGAGAACAGTCTTTAATAAATGGAAAAACTCAAAATTAGGCGAAACTTCATTTTGTAGTGTTCTGTAAATGATTTTAAAGTGAAGAGTGATCACGACAGGCCAGGGTGAACACAGTCCACCAGGGTGTACACAGCCCATCAGGGTGTACACAGCCCACCAGAGTGAACAAGGTCTGCCAGGGTGAACACAGCCCACCAGGGTGAACAAGGTCTGTAAGGGTAAACACAGCCCACCAGGGTGAACACAGTCCACCAGGGTGTACACAGCCCATCAGGGTGTACACAGCCCACCAGAGTGAACAAGGTCTGCCAGGGTGAACACAGCCCACCAGGGTGAACAAGGTCTGTAAGGGTAAACACAGTTCACCAGAGTGAACAAGGTCTGTAAGGGTAAACACAGCCCACCAGGGTGAACACAGCCCACCAGGGTAAACAAGGTCTGCCAGGGTGAACACAGCCCACCAGGGTGAACAAGGTCTGCCAGGGTAAACACAGGCCACCAGGGTGAACAAGGTCTGCCAGGGTGAAAAAACCGTGTTTAAAATCCCAAGGTCAAGCAGTATGGGGGGGGAGGGGGGAATGCCCCAACTCAAAACGACCAGGAGTTTCAGAACTATCGGTAGTCAGACGATCCCGGGTTAAAATATGGTCTCCGAGTCTAAAAAGCTAATGGTCTCTCTGACTAAAAATGGTCCGAAAATCAAAACAATGTGCGTCTAAATGGTCTGGTGTGAGGACAAAATGGTCCAGAGATCGGATTGGTTGGGAAGTTAAAATGGTCCGGGGTGTAAAAGTGTTTGTGGCGTTCAGCAGTCTGGAATTGGAATCAACGGTCTGGAATGGGAATCAACGAACTAACGCGGCCGTTATAAAGGGTCGGGGAATGTAAACAGTTGAGGAGTGTCAAGTCTTCCAATGTTTACATTTAGGGAAATATCGTATAGGAATGTTTGCGGTGATCCGGTTAAGTTTTTGCCTACGAATGTTTTCCCTTCGCGAAAATTACAGAAATACTTTGTTAATATATTGCGTGGGAGTATCTTCAAAAAGAGCTTAGTATGTGGACTATGAGGAGTTAATATTCCGATTAGATTTTCAACGATTTTAGACGTACGAACCACAGCTCGGCTGATCGGACTTTGATCTGGGAAGACAAATGTATTAATACCTGAAGCCTTCTACCTAGTGTACTAATGGCGCCCCTACTTTTCACTGGAGGTATGTTGCATCGCCTGCCAAGTCGATTAGGGACGAGGCCCCCAGGATCTTCCAGGTGTAGATTATACTCTCTCTCTCTCTCTCACTCGCGCTCTAGTAAGTACAAGTCAAGTGCTTCCAAGAGTTCCCAGTAGTTAAGGTGTTTGATGGAACTTATATGTGCAGTAAAGTTTCTCTGTACACTCTCTAGATTTGCAATTTCACCTGCCTTGAATGGACATGTCAATGTACAGCAGTATTCCAGCCTAGAGAGAACAAGTGATTTAAAAAGGATCAACAGTGGTTTGGCATCTCTTGTCTTGAATGTTCTCATTACCCATCCTATCAGTTTCCTCGCAGAGTGATAGTGGCACTGTTGTGATCCTTGAAGACTGAAGATTGAGACACTTATGCAACATATGGGAATCTTTATTGAGGAAACGTTTCGCCACACAGTGGCTTCATCAGTCCAATACAAGCCACTGTGTGGCGAAACGTTTCCTCAATAAAGATAACCATATGTTGCATAAGTGTCTCAATCTTCAACTTGTCGGTTTACAAAGCCATTCATCACACGTGATCCTTGAAGGTGAGATCCTCAGACATTACCACTCCCAGGTCCTTCATATTACCTTTCCGCTCTGTGTGCTTACAGTTGCAGTATACTCAGTTCTAGTTATTATTTCCTCCAGTTTTCCATAACAGAGTAGTTAGAATTTGTCTTCATTGAACATCATATTGGTCTCCGTTGTCCACTGGAAAACTTGGTTTATATCTTCTTGGAGATTTACCGTGTCCTCAATGGATGACACACTCGTGCAGATCCTAGTATCGTCTGCAAAGGATGATACGATGCTATGGTTTACATCTCTGTCTATGTCTGATATGCGGATGAGGAACAGGGTGGAGGAGAGTACTGTGCCTTGTGGAACAGAGCTTTTCACTATGGCAGCTTCCGATTTAACTCTGTTTACCACTACTCTTTGTGTTCGATTGGTTAGAAAGTTGAAGACCCATCTGCCTACTTTGCCAGTTATCCCTTCACCATGCATTTTGTGTGCTAATACACCATGATTGCAAGTGTCAAAGGCTTTTGACAAGTGCGATCTGTATTCTGTTTGTACATCCAACACCATATCATGATAGTCCAGTAGTTGCGAGAGGAAGGAGCGACCTGCTCTGAACCCATATTGCCCAGGATTGTGCAACTGTTGGGAGTCCAAGTGGTTTGCAATCCTGCTTCTGAGAACTCTTTCAAAGATTTTTAGGATGTGGGACGTTAAAGACATTGGTCTATAGGTCTTAGCTATTGCTTTGCTGCCACCTTTATGGAGTGGGGCTATATCCGTTGTTTTTAGTGACTGTGGAATTTCATCTGTCTATGCTTCTTTCTCCATAGCATACTTAGGGCCCGTGAAAGGGATTTCTTGCAGTTGTTACTGAATACAGAGTTCCACGAGTCTGGGTCTAGGGCTGAGTGCATAGGCATGTTGCCAATGTCTAGTGAATTTAGGGTTATATCAGAAATTTGCCATGCATTGACAGGGTTTTGAGGTTCATTCATGAAAAAAATTATTTGAATTATCTATCTTTAGACTGATCAGTGGCTAGTTGAACACAGAGCCATATTGAGATTTCAGTATCTCACTCATGTCTTTGTTGTCATCTGTGTAGGATCCGTCTTGTCTGAGCAGGGGCTCTGTACTAGACATGGTTTTTGCCTTGTTTTTGGCATATGAGAAGTCTAAAAATGTTGTGCGGGAATGTTAGCAACATGGGAATTACTAATGTGAAAATGTTGACTGGACTATTTCCAGTCTGGGAATATTATGAAAGAATTTTTCATAATGTGGGAATGCCCTGCGGGTATACTTATACGTTTCAATAATGTTGTGTGGAAATGTTTAGTCTTGGAGGAACGGCAATATTTATATTCAAAGAATATAGTGTGGGAATATGTGTAGCCTTCTATGGTAAATCGTCAGGCAGAGAGTCAGATTGAGCACACGTGTAAATCACTGTAAAAAATTACCCCAAGAGTTTGTTTACAATAAAAAGGAAAAAGAACAACACAAATTAGGCAAGACGTAAATCGGTCTGAGCGAATGTAAACTGGTATAAAATAACGTATGGAAAGCAAGTGTAAATATGTGGAAAGGGAAAATTATTTCAAGTGTAAATAGAAATTTGAAGAGCAAAGCAAGTGTAAAAAAATAATTTTAGCGAGGGGAAAGCAGACGAGGGAAATGAAGGCGAGGGGAAGTAAAATGAAGGAGAAAGTATCTGAGGGAAATGGAAGTTAGGGGAAGGTAAATGACGGTGAGGGAGAGGTAAGAGGGATGAAATAAAGCAAGAGGAGGAGAACGGTAATGAAGATAAACAACAAGATATACAAGAATAATAGAAGGGACAAAGTAGTAATGTGTTATGTATTAATTGTTCTACACGGCCCGGTCTCATGCCAGGTCTTAGATGCTTGAAAGGAAATATTACAGGATTACAAAAAACTAATAAGTAAAGGTTTGTATGTTCTGAATTAAGTAGAATTTTTTAAAGATATACCTGTTATTTTACTTATTCAAGAGAAGTAGATTTGAAAATAATTAAAAATTTTGCATTTCCCACTCATCTGACAAGACGTTATTACCTCCTAGAATAGTTGCTGTATACTAACCTATGATCTCAAAGTGATTGGAGAGACAGGATGCCCAGTGTGACCTGAGAGTGGAGGGGGAAGGACTGAGAGGAGTATGGAGTTATCATGGATTCTGGTGTCTGCGTGTCATGCAAAGGATAAATAAAACCAAGGTCTCACTGTGCATCTGTATTTTTCCCTCCTCACTGCTCTTGGGAAGAATCTGGTTGGAGGCTGTTGTGTGTGGAGAGAGTGAAAGAAGAAGGCTTGGGGCCTGAGGTGTACAGCTGTGGTGAAAGTCGTGAAGACTCAAGCAGAAATATGCACTGAGAGAAAACGAGCCATGCAAGCAGTCTTCAGCGCCATCGAGGTCCACTCCAGCGACTCGAACCACCTGGGAATGTGCCAGGGTCAAACCAGTGCCATCCTAGTTCCCACATTCTAGTAGGATCAGTTAGGAATGAGGGTCTGGAGGCAGATAGTAAAGTAAGAAAGCAGACAGATAGGAAGGTAGGCAGACAGCCAGATAGGGGGCAAAGGCAGGCAGCCAGATAGGAACTAAGGCAGGCAGCTGAATAGGAACAAAGGCCGGTAGTCAGACAAGAAAGTAGGCAGACATGGGAAACTAGGCAGATAACCAAGTAGTAGGCCGGCAGCCAGGTACAATGCAAGATGGAAGGCAGGCAGCCAGATAGGAAGGTACTTAGACAGGCAGACAGGTAGGCAAGCAGATAGGAAGGTAGGCAGGCAGCAGACAGAGGCTGACCTGAGCAGAGTGCAGGGTGCCTTTAAAACTTGTAGAGGTTTGCAGTGCATGAGTTGCCAAGTTATGCTAAAGACAATACTCTTTTACAAGCTATCTTCAAGGCTACACAGAATGTTGTCTTGAAGGGTGCACAGAATGTTATCTTGAAGGGTGCACAGAATGTTATCTTGGAAGGTGCACAGAACGTTATCTTCAAAGCTACACATAATTTTATCTACAAGGCTACACAGAATGTTACCTTTAAGGATACACAGAATACTGTTATATTCAAGGCTACACAAAATGTTATCTTCGAGGCTATGCAGAACGTTATCATCAAGACAACACAAAATGCTGTTATCTTCTGGGATACATATGAGAAGAGCTATCTTTATGATTACACACCATGATGCATAATTTTCTTGGTAATCAGAGTAAATAAAGCTATATCCTCCCTGCTACACGGGGATGAGAACTGTTATCCTTTCAACACAGATTAAGGGAACTGCTGTCATTGCTGCAAGAACTGAATTAACTGCTATCCTCTATAACTACTATCCTTCACGTCCCTTGGTTATAAGTGCAGCAATGTATGGGAATATGAAGCTCTCGTATCAGTTAGTTGCAAGTGTAGCTTAGTGTGGGCGAGATATGGGCAGTCAAGTCTTCACGTCTATTGACAGATGGAAGGATAATTATTTATAAAGTATATATACACCGGCGGGTACTTGACACTGCAGATGTTTACAGTTATGAGATGGCGTGGTGCAGCACCAGTTAGTTGGAGTGAGTTGGTGGCTCGACAAGTGTCGAAGAAAAAGTGTATAGCAAAAGCAGACCTTTTATTAATTACGACGTTTCGCATACCAGTTTTTTTCGGGCAAGACTCGTGTAGGCAGAAACATTTTTGTAGATGAATGGTTCAGAGAACCGACACGTTGATAAATTAGACACATGTGCAACTCTTGGGTATCTTTATTAAGGAAACGTTTCGCCACACAGTGGCTTCATGAGTCCATACGCAGGAGAAGCATGAAGTACAGCAGGAGAATGAGGTAATCAGTCCCTCAACCTTGAGTCGATGTGTTCAGTCCCATCCAGAGCTGGGAGAGTGTTCTCCACGTAACTACATATATCATGAGTTTGTCGTATAGTTTTTCAATAAAAGTTCGTGCGGAATTACGTCCAATATGCCTTACCAGCCCAAAATCACCTAATTTTAGTCACATGACTGCAAAAGCTCAATATAGCAGGAAGAATGAAGAGCTCTTACACAAGTGCAACTAAGAACATTCAACCGTATGTATGTGAAGACATAACTGTCATGACGGATGGGGGTTGTAACCCTCATTATATATCAGAACTTGGGTAATGAGTGTGAGACGACCGCTCTGTAACTCCAGCCATCCCCCTCTGAGGAAGGGTGACTCAAAAAATATGAAACACTTTCATTGTTATTACTTCGACCACTGTCTTGCAAGAAGCGTACTGACACCATAAGTCAGATAATTATAAAACTTAGAACTTCAACATCCCCACCCCGCCTTCAGAGTGCAGGCACTGCACTTCCCTCCTCCAGGACTCAAGTCCGGCTAACGGTTTACACTAACTGTTTACAAACACAAGAATAACCCACGTTCAGCGGTACGCGAAAACTGAGATTTTGTTTCCATGTTACTAGAGCGCCTCCTCAGGCGCCTCCTCAGGCGCCTCGGTCCTGGACTCATGTTTGGCTTAACAATCAGCACTAAGATTTATACAAATTCACTATTTTTCCATTCAACCATTATTTTACATGCAAAAATTTTTTATTGACTCGTTTATTTGTTTACTACCACAATACTGAGTGACCTGTTTGTTTACAGCCACAATACTGAGTGACCTGTTTGTTTACAGCCACAATACTGAGTGACCTGTTTGTTTACAGCCACAATACTGAGTGACCTGTTTGTTTACAGCCACAATATTGAGTGACCTGTTTGTTTACAGCCACAATATTGAGTGACCTGTTTGTTTACAGCCACAATATTGAGTGACCTGTTTGTTTAGTCACAATACTGAGTGACCTGTTTGTTTACAGTCACAATACTGAGTGACCTGTTTGTTTACAGCCACAATATTGAGTGACCTGTTTGTTTACAACCACAATACTGAGTGACCTGTTTGTTTACAGCCACAATATTGAGTGACCTGTTTGTTTACAACCACAATACTGAGTGACCAGTTTGTTTACTACCACAATACTGAGTGACCTGTTTGTTTACAACCACAATACTGAGTGACCTGTTTGTTTACAACCACAATACTGAGTGACCAGTTTGTTTACAACCACAATACTGAGTGACCAGTTTGTTTACAACCACAATACTGAGTGACCTGTTTGTTTACTACCACAATACTGAGTGACCTGTTTGTTTACTACCACAATACTGAGTGACCTGTTTGTTTACTACCACAATACTGAGTGACCTGTTTGTTTACTACCACAATACTGAGTGACCTGTTTGTTTACTACCACAATACTGAGTGACCTGTTTGTTTACAGCCACAATATTGAGTGACCTGTTTGTTTACAACCACAATACTGAGTGACCTGTTTGTTTACAGCCACAATACTGAGTGACCTGTTTGTTTACAGCCACAATACTGAGTGACCTGTTTGTTTACTACCACAATACTAAGTGACCTGTTTGTTTACTACCACAATACTGAGTGACCTGTTTGTTTACAGCCACAATACTGAGTGACCTGTTTGTTTACAGCCACAATACTGAGTGACCTGTTTGTTTACAGCCGCAATATTGAGTGACCTGTTTGTTTACAGCCACAATACTGAGTGACCTGTTTGTTTACAGCCACAATACTGAGTGACCTGTTTGTTTACTACCACAATACTGAGTGACCTGTTTGTTTACTACCACAATACTGAGTGACCTGTTTGTTTACAGCCACAATACTGAGTGACCTGTTTGTTTACAGCCACAATATTGAGTGACCTGTTTGTTTACAGCCGCAATACTGAGTGACCTGTTTGTTTACTACCACAATACTGAGTGACCTGTTTGTTTACTACCACAATACTGAGTGACCTGTTTGTTTACTACCACAATACTGAGTGACCTGTTTGTTTACAGCCACAATACTGAGTGACCTGTTTGTTTACAACCACAATACTGAGTGACCTGTTTGTTTACAGCCACAATACTGAGTGACCTGTTTGTTTACAGCCACAATACTGAGTGACCTGTTTGTTTACAGCCACAATACTGAGTGACCTGTTTGTTTACTACCACAATACTGAGTGACCTGTTTGTTTACTACCACAATACTGAGTGACCTGTTTGTTTACAGCCACAATACTGAGTGACCTGTTTGTTTACAGCCACAATATTGAGTGACCTGTTTGTTTACAGCCGCAATACTGAGTGACCTGTTTGTTTACTACAATACTGAGTGACCTGTTTGTTTACTACCACAATACTGAGTGACCTGTTTGTTTACAGCCACAATACTGAGTGACCTGTTTTTTACAACCACAATACTGAGTGACCTGTTTGTTTACAGCCACAATACTGAGTGACCTGTTTGTTTACAGCCACAATACTGAGTGACCTGTTTGTTTACAGCCACAATACTGAGTGACCTGTTTGTTTACAGCCACAATACTGAGTGACCTGTTTGTTTACAGCCACAATACTGAGTGACCAGGGTTGTTTGCCCAGGATGTTGGAAACTAGTAATATATCCCGTAGGGGAGATTTCTTGATGCTGGTGATGGGTTCTTGAACCGAAGAACTGAACCAGTCCTTCCCTTCTCTGGACTGAAGCTCATTGCTTCCCATTCCCCTAGGTAGCGAATGACCCCTGTGGATTTATCGCTTTCCCTTAGCTATAATGTTAATACATCAATTTTTTTTAATAAGATACAAAAATATTTATTATTGTACATTTTTACTAATAAATCTCCAGATATATCAGTGTTATTACACTGTTTTTATTAATAAAATTATTTAAAATTATCCGGATGAGATCCACTTTATTTATGCTTCCAGGACAACACAACAACATTGAAGTTCCTCAATAACACCTCATTTATCACTTCTTTCCGGATAATGACTCCGTTAACCGTTTCTCGGATAACTCGCCCATTTATTCTGATTTTTTTTTTTTTTGAGAATAGTTCAGTATTCATCCGTTTCTCTTTATTACCAGTGACATTTATCTGTACCTCACTGATAATGAAGCTCTTCTTATTTTAATGATAATGAGGCGCCATTTATCCGTGTTCTTCAAAGATGACAACTCCTATTTAGGCGAAATTATACAGGATAATAGTTGTCTGAGAGACGACGGCAGAAAGGCTAATGACTGGAGGAAGAAGAGGGGTGAAAATATGAAGTAGTGGAGTGGGGAAATACGGAGAGAGAGAGAGAGAGAGAGAGAGAGAGAGATGGGGGAGATGAAGGAGTACGTAAAACAACACAAGACCTTACGGTTTGCATGGAGGTTATCCGTTGAGAAAACTATTGTCAGTGTTACTGCTGCTGTTCCTGTCAGCAGAGTTAAGGCCAGGATAGTTTAGTGGTACATGCAGGGAAAGAGAAGGACCAGGCAATGAAGATTAGGAAAGAGAGAAGGGGAGACAGGGAAGGACAGGGAGAAGGGGATGAGAGACAGAAGAGGAATAAAAGAGGGAAGATAAAGAGGGGAGATAGAGGGGACAGCCACAAAGCAGGCAGTGTTGGCAGGAAGCGAGGCAAGGTGAGGGGAGACTTAAGAGGATGAGTAGAGGGGACACCTTTATTATTCCCAGGAGAATCATCCCCGACAGAGACCCACCGTAATTATTTTCAAGACAATCACCAGGGCCGGAGGGGAAGCCTTTATTCTTCCCAGGAGAGTCACCACCACCACAAGGACACCATTTTTTTCCACACATTGAACACCATACCATTTATTATTTCTTGTTTCTTTATTTCCAGACAACCCCACCGGGAAGACGAAGTTAGAATTCCCAGAATAACAAGAATAACACCATTAACATTACCTGGAGAACTAACACTGTGAGAAGGAAGAAGTCAACACTTCCAGAGAACACTGTCCGAGGAACGAAGTTAATATTTCCAGGAGAATCAGCACTGTCAAAGGAAAACGTTTATATTTCCAGATTACTTGCACCGGCTCATAGACGTAATTATTATTCCCAGGAGAATCCTCACCGCGAGAAGGACGCAGCTTTTTATTTCCAGGAGAGACTCCACCTCCAAATGGAGGGTTGGCCGGGAAGAGGGGACGGGGGAGAAGCGGCTATTATTTCCAGGAAAATCTGCAGTTCCTGAGAGACACTTGTTATTTCCAGAAGAGTCACCAATGCCATAATCAGCAGCCGAGCGCCGGTAGTGAGGAGAGATGAAAAGTGGAACGGGGAGGGGGTAAGGAGGGGGTTAAGGGGAGAGAGGAAAGGGTTAGGGGAGGGAAGAGAGGGTTAGGGGGAGGGAGAAGGGGGTTAGGGGAGGGAGAAGAGGGTTAGGGGAGGGAAGGAGGGAGGGGGTTAGAGGAGGGAAGGAGGAGACGGTTAGGGGAGAAAGGGAGGGAGAGAATGAGAGGGAGATGGGAGAAGAGATAGGCGAAAGGGTGATGGGTAAGAGGGAGATGTGGAAAGAGGAAAGAGGGGAATGGAGAGGTAAGGGATAGAGGACAGGAGGAAGAGTGGGAGAGGAAGCAGTGTAGTTTATATCCGGAAAGATTTACGATGGTGAGGAGGAGGAAAGAAGGGAAACAGAAATTTGAAAGAAAACACAGATACAGCCAAGGGGAATCAAGCGAGCGGAAAAGACAAAGAAGATAAAGATGACGACAAGGAGGAGAAAGATGAGGAGAAAGAGGAAGAGGAGGAGGAGGAGGAGGAGGAGTAGGAGGAAGAGGAGGAGTAGGAGTAGGAGGAGGAGGAGGAGGAGAAGGGCAGAGATAAGGGAGCATCAACTCAGTGTTACTTGGGAGATGTGGGAGTTCTCACACCAGTGGGGACATTACACATTCATAGATTCAGAGGCAAGTGGAGGCAGCAGTAACTGTCGCTTGTGTGTTATCTCCAACCATGTGAAGCCTACGATTGTTTCCCTAAGTGGTATACACATACACTAGTAGCGACCAGTGAAGAGGCGGGGCCAGGAGCTGTGAATCGACCCCTGCAACCACAATCAGGTGAGTACAATTAGGTGAGTGTACACACAGACACACCTGGTCAAGAACGTCAAGAAATTAGAGAACGTGCAAAGGTTTGCAACAAGACTCGTCCCAGAGCTAATGTTTAATGGTTTGTTTGGTAGGCTGTAAGTGGGTGGTTAATGATAAATGTCTTCGGAGGCTTCTTACTTTATTGTTAAGTCGTGGTGGGTACACAGGCTTGTGTGTTGTGCCCATGGCCCGGGTAGGCCATGCCCACAAGGGAGAGAGGAGTAGGCCTTGTCTTGACTGCTTGAGGAGTGACGCCAGAGTGAGAGTGTGGGACCAGCTTCCCACAGACCTGGACAGGCCCAGAGGGCAGCACTTTAGTGGCGCGAAATATGAACTGAGCTGGCAGACAGCATGGGCTGTCTGTGCAGACAGTACAGGCTGTCTACACTAAGGGAAATGTCATACGAAGAAAGGTTAAAGGAAATCGGCCTGACAACAATGGAGGACAAGAGAGATAGGGGGGACATGATAAAGACATATAAAATACTGCGAGGAATTGATAAGGTGGACAAAGACAGGATGTTTCAGAGATGGGACACAGCAACAAGAGGTCACAGTTGGAAGTTGAAGACTCAGATGAGTCAAGAGGGATGTTAGGAAGTATTCCTTCAGCCATAGAGTTGTCAAGAAGTGGAATAGTCTGGAAAGTGATGTAGTGGAGGCAGAGTCCATACTACATGGTTTTAAGATGAGGTATGATAAAGCTCATGGAGCAAGGAGAGAGAGGATCTAGTAGCGACCAATGAAGAGGCGGGGCCAGGGCCAGGAGTTATGAATCTACTCCTGCAACCACAATTGAGTACACACACACACACACACACACACACACACACACACACACACACACACACACACACACACACACACACACACACACACACAGGTGCTGAGATTCGACCCCCTGCAACCACAAACAGGCGAGTACACACACATAACAAAACGGGCCAAGTGTTTGTTGACAAGTGCCTTTGACAACTGGTAACTACTACAACTGCTACTACACACACATTCATGTACAGTAGGTATAATAGGGCCCACGAAATCAGGAACCAATACTGCCGGCATTTGTAGTGCAAGAGGGTGGGCCGGGAGCTGAGACTCGATCCCCGCAAACACAACTCGGCGAATACATAACACCCACACTACCAAACACACGGACATTCAATTCAACAAAGGCACAAGTAAACAAACACGTGAAGCGCACATAAACATAATAACATGAGCAGCACAGGCTAAGCTGGCAAATATAAGAGTGGCATTCAGGAAGCAAGACAACGACTGGCTCAACACACTTTACTTCGTATGTGCCAACCATTCTTGTGTACGCAGCGCCAGTGTGCAAACCTCACCTAGTAAAACACCAAGGGAACGGGAGCGAGTACAAGGAGTGTACCAGAGTTGAGGGACATGATCAATGACAGAACTACGACTTATGTTACTAGAGGGATGAAGAAATATTTAGAGGCACAGAGAGTGTTAACAAAGGTGTTGAGTATAATGGGAAGTCACAAACCTAAATAAGCCACGGGGATACAAGAGAACATTTCTTCAGCATAAAAATGATAAACTGAAAAGTACAATGACAATGGAAGCGAGCTCTATACATATATACATATATACATATATATACATATATACATACATACATATATACATACATTATATATATATATATATTATATATATATATATATATATATGTATATATATATATATATATATATACAAAAACAACCACTGTGAAAGAATAGAGAAGTTCCAAGCGCTTTCATGACTACTCACATTATCAAGGAACAATGAAAGTAAAGCATCAAAGGAAGGTATATAAACGGGTAGCCCACACCTCACTATCAGATCCCACACCTGACGCGAGACAGCAGCCCTGCCGGCCGAACTAGACAGGTCCTTCATACAACCCACCAACAAACTATTCTACCCAAGAAATAAAAAAATTAAAAAAATTATTATTTGTCCAATGTATTATTAAATTCTTCCCAAATTCTATTAATTATAAATGGATCTAATTTATATAAACCAAAGGAAATATTCATATTATTGTCAAAACTGCTTTTTATTAAACAAGATTCAATTATATTCCTGTCGACCATGGACTTGCTTGATACTACTTTCTCAACTTTTTGAAAATCAATTGGATGGTTAAAATCTCTTACATGAATAAATAGAGCATTGGAATCTTGTCCAGTTCTAATGCTGTATTTATGCTCTTTTAATCTTAGTTGGAGATTTTTACCAGTTTGACCGTAATATACTTTATCGCAAATTTTACAAGGAATCTTATAGACACATCCATCAGCATTTTGGGGGGAATTCTTTATCAAAAGTTTTTTTTACTGTATCAAGATTTTTGAATACAACTTTAATATTAAAAGTCTTAAGAAGAGAAGGCATATCAACCAAGTTTTCATGGTAAGGGAGAACCAACATATTTTTAGTTGAATAAGGCTGGTTGTCCCTTTTTGGATTTTAAAAAGTATTTCTAACAACTTTAAAAGATTTATCAATTACATTTCTTGGGTATTTCAAATCATTACCTATTTCATAAATTTTGGATATTTCCTCTCTATGAACTCTGGACTACAAATTCGTAAAGCTCTCAAAAACATTGATGAGAAAACAGACAGCTTAACTCTATCTTGATGGGAAGAATAATAGTGGACATAGGAACCGTTATTTGTAGGTTTTCTGTAAATTTTAAATTTGAATTCATTATTACCCTTAATAATTAAAACATCTAGAAAAGGCAATGAGTTATTTTCTTCAAATTCAACAGTAAAATTTATAGAATGGGCTAAGCTATTTAATTTGCCAAGGAAATGGTGTATATCTACATTTTTGGGCATAAGACACAAAATATCATCAACATATCTGAACCATTTAGCTCTATTAGAGAGGATTGTGTTAAGCAGCCTTGTTTCAAAAAATTCCATGTATAGGTTACTAAGAACAGGTGAAAGAGGATTTCCCATTGCCATACTAAACTTCTGAGTCTAAAACTTATCATTAAATACAAATTTTGCATCAACAATGCAAAGTTTAATAAGTTTAATGATAGTAGGAACTGGCAATGGTAAATCATAATTAACGAGTTCTTCAGATAAGAAACTTAATAAATCATCAACAGGAACTTTCGTAAACAAGGAAGTAACATCAAAACTAACCATGTTAAAATCATTTAAGTCAGTCAAGGAGCTTAATTTATCAACTAAATCTATGTTGTTTTTAACATTAAAGTTAGAAATTTTGCCAACTAATAAAAACACACAAACCAGGGAATCCAGACAGACCAATTATTAGCTCCATAGGATCAGTTTCATATAAATTATCCAAATGGCTTGTTGATATTTTGAGCCCTATTGTTGGCAAAATTTCTAACTTTAATGCTAAAAACAACATAGATTTAGTTGATAAATTAAGCTCCCTGACTGACTTAAATGATTTTAACATGGTTAGTTTTGATGTTACTTCCTTGTTTACGAAAGTTCTTGTTGATGATTTATTAAGTTTCTTATCTGAAGAACTCGTTAATTATGATTTACCACTGCCAGTTCCTACTATCATTAAACTTATTAAACTTTGCATTGTTGATGCAAAATTTGCATTTAATGATAAGTTTTGCACTCAGAAGTTTGGTATGGCAATGGGAAATCCTCTTTCACCTGTTCTTAGTAACCTATACATGGAATTTTTTGAAACATGGCTGCTTAACACAATCCTCCCTAACAGAACTAAATGGTTCAGATATGTTGATGACATTTTGTGTCTTATGCCCAAAAATGTAGATATACGCCATTTCCTTGGCAAATTAAATAGCTGAATTTGAAGAAAATAACTCATTGCCTTTTCTAGATGTTTTAATTATTAAGGGTAATAATGAATTCAAATTTAAAATTTACAGAAAACCTACAAATAACTGTTCCTATGTCCACTATTATTCTTCCCATCAAGATAGAGTTAAACTGTCTGTTTTCTCATCAATGTTTTTGAGAGCTTTACGAATTTGTAGTCCAGAGTCATAGATGAGGAAATATCCAAAATTTATGAAATAGGTAAAGATTTGAAATACCCAAGAAATGTAATTGATAAATCTTTTAAAGTCACTAGAAATAATTTTTATAATCCAAAAAGGGACAACCAGCCTTATTCAACTAAAAATATGTTGGTTCTCCCTTACCATGAAAACTTGGTTGATATGCCTTCTCTTCTTAAGACTTTTAATATTCAAGTTGTATTCAAAAATCTTGATACAGTAAAAAAAACTTTTGATAAAGAATTCCCCCCAAAATGCTGACGGATGTGTCTATAAGATTCCTTGTAAAATTGAGATAAAGTTTATTACGGTCAAACTGGTAAAAATCTCCAACTAAGATTAAAAGAGCATAAATACAGCATTAGAACTGGACAAGATTCCAATGCTCTATTTATTCATGTAAGAGATTTTAACCATCCAATTGATTTTCAAAAAGTTGAGAAAGTAGTATCAAGCAAGTCCATGGTCGACAGGAATATAATTGAATCTTGTTTCATAAAAAGCAGTTTTGACAATAATATGAATATTTCCTTTGGTTTATATAAATTAGATCCATTTATAATTAATAGAATTTGGGAAGAATTTAATAATACATTGGACAAATAATTTTTTAAATTTTTTTATTTCTTGGGTAAAATAGTTTGTTGGTGGGTTGGATGAAGGACCTGTCTAGTTCGGCCGGCGGGCCTGCTGTCTCGTGTCAGGTGTGGGATCTGATAGTGAGGTGTGGGCTACCCATTTATATACCTTCCTTTGATGCTTTACTTTCATTGTTCCTTGATAATGTGAGTAGTCACGAAAGCGCTTGGAACTTCTCTATTCTTTCACAGTGGTTGTTTTGCATAATATATATATAATATATATATATATATATATATATATATATATATATATATATATATATATATATATATATATATATATATATATATGTCGTGCCGAATAGGCAGAACTTGCGATCTTGGCTTAAATAGCAACGCTCATCTTGCCATATAGGACAAGTGAAAATTTGTGTATGCAATAATTTCGCCAAAATCATTCTGAACGTAACGAAAAAATATATTAAACTGTGTTTGTTTAATATTAAATTATTGTAAACAAATCTAAAATATATTTATTTGGGTTAGGCTAAAATAAATTGTTCTTGTTATAAAAAGGTTAGTTAAGTTTTCTAAGTTCCTTTTGGTGCAAAATTAATTTTTTTTTACATTAACATTAATGAAAAAATATATCTTTAATCGTATAAGAGAAAATTTTAGAAAGGACTTAATTTTAAGTGAGTTCTTGCTAACTGACCAGTTTTACATATTCGGCACGACATATATATATATATATATATATATATATATATATATATATATATATATATATATATATATATATATATATATATATATATATATATATATATATGTCCTGCCGAATATGCAAAACTTGCGATTTTGGCTTAAATAGCAATGCTCATCTTGCCATATAAGACAAGCGAAAATTTGTGTATGCAATAATTTTGCAAAAATCATTCTGAACCTAACGAAAAAAATATATTTCATAGCGTTTATTTAGTACTAAATTACTGTAAACGTATTTAAAATATATTTAGTTGGGTTAGGCTAAAATAAAATGAGCTTGTTATAATAAGGTTAGGTAAGTTTTCTAAGATTCTTTTCGTGCAAAATTATAAATTCTGACATTAACATTAAAGAAAAAATATATCTTTAAACGTATAAAAAATTTTTTTAGAAAGGACTTAATTTTAAATGAGTTCTTCCTAATTGACCAGTTTTACATATTCGGCACGACATATATATATATATATATATATATATATATATATATATATATATATATATATATATATATATATATATATATATATAATATATATATATATAATATATATATATATATATATAATATATATATATATATGCGTGAGCGTGTTTGATAGGAGTGAATGGAGACAAATGGTTTTTAATACTTGACGTGCTGTTGGAGTGTGAGCAAAGTAACATTTATGAAGGGATTCAGGGAAACCGGCAGGCCGGACTTGAGTCCTGGAGATGGGAAGTACAGTGCCTGCACTCTGAAGGAGGGGTGTTAATGTTGCAGTTTAAAAACTGTAGTGTAAAGCACCCTTCTGGCAAGACAGTGATGGAGTGAATGATGGTGAAAGTTTTTCTTTTTCGGGCCACCCTGCCTTGGTGGGAATCGGCCGGTGTGATAATAAAAATAAATATATATAATACATATATATATATAATATATATATATATATATATATATATATATATATATATATATATATATATATATATATATATATATATATATATATATATATATATATATATATATTATATATATATATATATATATATATATATATATATATATATATATATATATATATATATATATATATATATAAGTGAACTTCCAAGCGCAGAACATGGGAATGGAAATCCTTAGCTCCAGATCTTTCTCATTCTCGTGCGTCGTCAGGTGTTAAGCAATATTGCACGACAGTAACAGATAGGAGGGAAAATTCTCTGAGACAAGGCAGAAGATATCAATGGCAGCCCGTGACACAGAGTAAGAACCGTCACCGACCCATACACTTAATTACCCCCCCATTCCCCCCTCACACCTTTCCGGGGTGAGGGGAGGTGGAGGACGTCAGAGGTTTACATAAAGCAAGTTACAGAATATTAAGGAAACGCAGCAGTCAATCCAAAGCTTCATCTAATCGATATCAACCCATCTACTGTCATATGGAATCATTTTACCTAAGCGGTTAATACGCCCCCGAACTCCAGGTTCATGTAACACTGCAATATTATTAAGATTCACTAGTTGTCAACTTATAGTATCATGTGTCAGAGAAAAGTCCAGAAGTGCCAGCAGAGAAAGGAATCAATGTAGATCTCTACATATTTACCTTCTACCCACATATTTACCTATCCTGATCCATGACAACTGCAGTGTTTCTTAACACTAGGATCACAGTGGTTAAAAATCTTTCTACCCGACTTCCCTAGGCTCTCCTATGAAACTCACATATACGATATTATGTAAGTTATAGTCGCATCAATTTGAGGAACTGTAATTGTATGCAGGACCTAAGCAAACTTACTAATACTATGGAACTCCCCATAGTATTTGTAAGTCTGCTAGGAAAATGATGGTATAGATAATGAATATTTTCAAAACAAGGGATGCCATGCCAATGATTTTTTTTTTGTGACTTTCTCTCTCTAGGCTGGAATACTACTGTACACTAATACCCCCATTCAAGGTGGGTGAAATCGCAGATCTAGCGAATGTACGAAAGCAAAAGACTAGGCAGACGGTGCAACATAACCCCAATGAGTAGCAGGGGTGCCATGAGTACACTATGACAAAACACAAGTGTCCGGGGCCCAAGACTGTTCAACAGCTTCCCATCATACTGCAGATCCCCTGGCTACCTTCAAGAAAGAACTGGACAGATACCTAAAGTCAGTGCTCGATCAGCCGGGCAGTGATTCGTACGCTGGCCGCACGCAGTCCAGCGGAACTTAGAATTAGAAAACAATTCTTCCCAGACAACTAAAATTTAAAATTATACATATGTAAACGCCAGCAATAGTTTCCCAAGTGATACATAAAATCCAACGAACACATACACACACGAAAGCACACACGCAAACATACACTACTAAATTAACACAAGAAAACACACGTAAAAATTAACACATTAAATCGCATGTGAAACCAGCAGGGATTTACGCTGTTAAATATGTATCGTGTGTCATAAATAACTACTATGAAGAGTTAGTATGTGAAGTTCCTCGTGTTGTGTTTGACAATATTCCTTCCAACAAAGTAACGCAAATGTGTTGAATTTAAAATTTGAGGGATTTGAAGACTTTACCAAAATTATGAAGTCGAATTTAATCTACCGCCAACAAAAGTACCCCCACCAACAGTTAGTTACGCCAACTACCTACACCAACAGTTACCTATGACAACTACCTACATCAACAGTTAGCTACGCCAGACTGCTTTACATGGAAGGGAATTGAACTGGTGTTATTCAGGAGACGTGTAGTAGTCCCGGAGGAATAACACCGCTATCTTCCTCTATCACTAGAGAGGGAGAGAGAGAGAGAGAGAGAGAGAGAGAGAGAGAGAGAGAGAGAGAGAGAGAGAGAGAAATATGTACAAAGTAAAGACACACAGATAAAGGGTAGCAAACAGAAAAGGAGTAATAAGGGAGTTAAGGGGTATGCGTTAAGGGGAGAGATTAAGGGAGCTAAATACTATGACAATACAGTAAAGGCCTGGGGGTGATAAAACAACGTGCCACATACTGAGAAACTGATGGGGAGACAGAAACAGGTTGTTAAGAGACAGGAAACGGGAACACGAGGACACAGCTGGAAGCTGTAAACAGATAAGTAATTGGGATGATAGGAAGCCTCTCTTCAGTTTTATAGTTAAGAAGTGGAATGACCTTTGAAGAGTTTCGAGAGTATTCCTACTCCAGGAGGCTGGTCATGGGCCAGGCTCGTCTGGTCCTAGCCTGGTCAATCAGGCTGTTGCTGCAGAAGGCCCGCTGCCCTTCATATCTGGCACAGCCTGATTGATCTGGTACCTGGTGAAGATACTCGTCCAATTTCCCCTTGAAGACTTCTACACTTGTTCTAACAGTGTTTCTGATATCTTCTGGTAAGATGTTGAATAATCTTGGGTCACGAATGTTGATAGTGGTCCTTTACTGTGTGCACCGCAAGAAAACACCATAAGTGTCCGGGGCCCAAAACTGTTCAACAGCCTCCCATCAAGCATTAGGGGAATTGCCAATAAACCCCTGGCTGCCTTCAAGAGAGAGCTGGACAGATACCTAAAGTCGGTGCCGGATCAGCCGGGCTGTGGTTCGTACGTCGGACTGCGTGCGGCCAGCAGTAACAGCCTAGTTGATCAGGCCCTGATCCATCGGGAGGCCTGGTCGTGGACCGGGCCGCGGGGGCGTTGATCCCCGGAATAACCTCCAGGTAACCGCACCCCTTCTTTTCAATGTGTTTATTTTGCACTTCCTCCAATATCTCACTCCAGTATGTTGTTATAGCAGTATGCAGATTTGGGACCAGGTCCTCGGGTACTTTCCAGGTATACATTATCATGCATCTCTCCTCCTCTCCAGTGAGTACATATTTAGGACTTTAAGGCGTTCCCTGTAATTTCAATTTTTTTACTAGCTCTATGCGTGCCGTCAACGATCTCTGTATTTTTTCTAGTTGTGATATCTATCCAGCCCTGAACGGGGCCGTCAACACTGAACAATATTCCAAACGAGGGAGCACTAGCGATTTGAAAAGTGTCACCATCGGCATTATTTCCCTTATTTTGAAAGTTCTCAATATTCATCCCATCATCCTCTTGGCTGTCGTGACCTTTATCTTATTGTGTTCTTTGACATAATTATTCCCAAGTCTTTCAAGTGTTCCTTTCGTTCTATTTGACGATCCTCTCGAGCTTTATATACAGTGTTCCTTTTGAGTTTATCATTCTTTCCATACCTAAGCAGTTGGAACTTATCACCACTGAACGTCATGTTGTTCTTCAATGCCCTCTGGAAAACACCGCTTATATCTTCCTGTATTTTTTTCAGTGTTTTATACCGAAGTGACTTTCACGCTCATTTTAGTGTCATCTGCAAATGATGATATAAAACTGTGACGGGTGTTTATATCTGTCTGGTATGAGGATAAGAAACAGCAGAGGTGCTACGACAGTGCCTTGGGGAACCGAGCTGATGCTGGATTTTACTCTGTTTACTAATATTTTTTGTGTTGTGTTATGAACACGAAAATCCTTCTGCCTACTTCCCCAATATGCCTATGGCCTTCATTTTGTGTGCAATCACCCCATGATCACATTTGTCAAATGCCTTTGCAAAGTCTCTGTAAATCACATCTAAATTATTTCTGTCTTCTAAAGCCTCCGTAATTTTGTCACAGTGGATCAGGACCTGTGACAGGCATGATCATCCTGCTCTAAAATCATGCTGGTTTGGGTTATGCCGATTGTGCTGTTCCACGAAATTTGTAATTTGTCGTCTCATCACTCTTTCGAAGATCGTTATGATGTGGGAAGTTAGTACTGTAGCTCCTTAACCCTGAGATTATACTCGTTTGTACTTCTATGATGTTGTGGTCAGAGTATATTTTTTGTAATTATGTCTCTGATTAGTTCCTCGTTGTTAGTGAATATCAAATCCGGGGTATTTTAATTTTTAGTGGGATCAGTTATCTGTTGGTTCAATGAGTACTTTTCACTTAGTCTCATTAATTCCCTGGCATGTACATGTGTAGACAGAGTGCTTCCAGGGGTAATTTCTGGTATAACGTTGTGTTGAACCATCTTCCATTTTACACGTGGGAGATTAAAATCTACAAAAAGGATATATGGTGTGTGATTTTCTAGCCTATCCAGACAGTTATCTATCTTAATTGATCTGTGAATTCTTCAGCAGTTGCTGAGGCAGAATCTATACATGGCTTTAAGAAGAGGCACGATAACGCTCTCGAAGCCAGGACGAGCTAGCGACGAGGTGGGAACACGAGATGAGTCTCGACCCCTGCAGCCACGTATAGGAGAGTACATACAGGGGAGTACGCAGTGACAAAGAAAGTAAGGCACACAAAGGGAGCTTTAACTGCTTAAATGAAGGTTGATCTTATCCAAGGATCACTGTGCCATTTAAGAACGACAATTAAGAGCACCAGTTAAGAGAGCTAAATAAGAATGTCAAGTAAGAAAGCCAGCTAAGAGTATCAACTAATAGTGCCAGGTAAGGGTGCCAACGAAGGGAAGGAGGTAAGAGAGCAGGGAAGAAAGAGCATGACAGGGAAACGAAGACGATGAAGGAAGAAGATTGAGAGGGAGAAAATAAGGAAGAATGTAACGGTAGGGGATGGTGAGAAAGGGGAGAGAATGAAAAGGGAGAGGGGGTAAGAAGGTGAGAGGAGGAGGAGGAGGAGGAGGAAGAAAAGAGAGAGAGAGAGAGGGGGGAGGGGGTGAAAGGGGAGGGGGTGAAGGGGGAGGGGGTGAAGGGGGAGGGGGTGAAGGGGGAGGGGGTGAAGGGGGAGGGGTGAAGGGGATGGGGGAGGAGGAGGGGGGAGGGAGGTAGAGAGGCAGGGTAAATGCGAGTACATTGGAAAGGCAGATAGTAGAAAACTCTACAGCCCACATCGAGGCTATCTACAAAAGGAAACAAAAATCACACAGTATTCGAAAAACTGCCATGAATATTAGAAGAGTTGGAGGTGGATGGTAGGCAAGGGTTACAGCTACCTCGACTGCAATAGTACTAGTACTATTGCAAGTGATTATGCTAGCAGCTGCTAGCCACAGTGATGTGCATAACGTTAATTTTACTCAAATACTGTGCTCTGAGTGGTACTACAAGCATCCAGTATTCTTCCAAAACTTCAACCAGGGTGACGGTGACTACCCCCAGAAATGAGTTGTGAATAGTTGAATCCTGTATTTAAGAAGCGTTTGTCCAACGGATTCTTGAAAATTTGAGTTAATTTACCCTTACCCACATATATGTTAAACTTATCTTTTCTTTACTGTAAAGGAAAGACAAATTGCACAACTCTCTGCAGGATTTCACTCACCACCCAATAAAATGACACAAGAGCGAGACGTCCTTCTAGCAGCTTCTTCTGCAATGTGTCTTTACCTCACCATCGTCGGCAGTAACGACATTTCGAGTCAGGTTTCGCATTAATGTCTTGAGTAATATACCTTTTAAAACTTTCGAAACATTTTCATGCTTGTCGAATGTTACTCAGCAGTGGTTCCCAAACTTTTTCAGCTTGTTACCCAATTTAACATGCCACATAAAGCATGTTACCCCTTTCACAAAATGTTGTTATTATTGATATATATGGCTAAACGTGAACGTATACAGCCTCGCATACTCTGCTAATCCTAGCAAAACCATTGTAAACGTAAGAACCACACATACATTATATATAAAATTAATAATAGCTACAAATTCACAGTAACAGTGGGTAAATACTAACTATATACTGCACAGGGCAGTACACATACATACCAGCTTATGTCTACCTCTGCTGATGCTCACAGATAAACTGACAGTGTGAAATAGAGGCAGCCTCAGGAAGTGAGTGACGCGTACTGGACAGGTCGATCTGGGCTACTGAGTGACTTTTGTCCTGAAGCATACTTGTCAAAATACTTTTGGGTTTCCACACACTTAGCTATATATTTCTTCTTTTCTAATACTGTATATTAGTTTTTGATGTTTATTGTTATTTGGTTTAACTTTATTACTTACTTATAATAGGTTTACTTTACAACTTTATATACTAAGACAAAGTTAACAATAATCCTCATACCGGGTACCGCATTGTTTTCTTGATTATCAGAATTCATAACTTTTTTTCTGTCACCCCTCCATTACCCCCCAAAAATGGTTAAATTACCCCCAGGGGGTAATTTACCCCCAGTTTGGGAACCACTGCAACACTTGAAGGATCACGCGAGGTCACCTCGCGGCCTCTCTTTTCAGAGTGAGAAAAAAAGGCCTGACGGTTTTAATTTTTTTTTTCATATATTTCATTTCTTAATGCTGATGTAAGTTTCGTCGCTGCTACTCATACACTTTCTCACTTTAATCGACGTCTTGTGGGACCAGAAGTGAACAGTGTGTTCAAGATGTGGCCAGACAATAGTATTATATAGTCTCAATGTGCTTGGTTTTCTTTACAATAAAGCCTAGTATCCAGTGGACTTTGCTGCTCACCGGAGAAGACTATTATGTGCATTTTGGATCACTACTCGACCACTACAAGTTCTTTTTCTGTTTCATGTCACATGAGTGATTTTCCAATTGAAAGTAGCGTTATTTTGTTAAGTGGTTAGTGAAATACATATATGTACCCAGTACCGCCTGTGTATCTCTTAGGACAAGAGAATGCAGGTGCCGATAGCAATTATAACAGGAATGAAGAGAGACGTGAGACCACGTGGTGGTCATGGTCAGTGTGATGACTACTACACGTGGGACCACGTGGTGGTCATGGTCAGTGTGATGACCACTACACGTGGGACCACGTGGTGGTCACGGTCAGTGTGATGACCACTACACCACGCGAGACCACGTAGTGGTCACGGTCAGTGTTTACCTGGAATTTACCTGGAGAAGGTTTCGGGGGTCAACGCCCCCGTGGCTCGGTCTGAGACCAGGCCTCATGGTGGATCAGGGTCTGATCAACCAGGCTGTTACTGTTGGCCGCACGCAAGCTGACGTACGAACCACAGCCCGGTTGGTCAGGTACTGACTTTAGGTGCCTGTCCAGTGTCTTCTTAAAGACAGCCAGGAGTCTATTGGTAATCCCTCTTATGTATGCTGGTAGGCAGTTGAACAGTCTTGGGCCCCAGACACTTATTGTGTTATCTCTCAGTGTATCCGTGGCGCCCCTGCTTTTCATCGGGAAAATGTTGCATCTCCTGCCGAGTCTTTTGCTTTCATAGGGAGTGATTTTCGTGTGCAGGTTTGGTACCAATCCCTCCAGGACATTCCAAGTGTATATTATCATGTATCTCTCTCGCCTGCGTTCGAGGGAATACAGATCAAGGACCTTTAACCGTTCCCAGTAATTTAGATGCCTTATCCTACTTATGTGTGCCGTGAAAGTTCTTTGTACACTTTCCAGGTCTGCAATGTCGCCAGCCTTGAAGGGGGCCGTTAGTGTACAGCAATACTACACCCTAGAGAGAACAAGCGATTTGAAGAGAATCATCATGGGCTTGGCGTCCCTAGTTTTGAAGGTTCGCATTATCCACCCTATCATTTTCCTAGAAGATGAGGTAGATACATTGTTGTGGTCTTTGAAGGCGAGATGATGTCATGACCACTACACTGCAGGAGCTTTATTATCACCGTAGTTAGCAATAATTACTGTGGTCATTGTGAGCTGCTAAGGGTCTTCAGCTTAGGGTGATAAGTCAGCAAGAGTAGCGAAGAGGAAGAGAAGGGAAGAAGAGTTTGAAGGAAAAAGGGGGAAGAGAATGAAAGAGGGTAGAAAGAAAATGAAGGAAAAGAAGTAGGAAGTGAAAAATAAGGATCAACAAAAGGAGGGAAGAGGAAGAAAATGAGGATAATTAGGAGGAAGGAGAATGAGGAAAAGCGGAAGAGGAAAAGAGAGGAAATGGAGAAGAAAGGAGGCGGAGTTGAAGGAGGAATGAGTAGGACTGCTGACCATGTAATTAATGAAGCCTGACAGTTCCTGCAAGATATTTTTTCCAATTTTGGGAGACGTTAATTTTGACAATTTAGGCACCGGAGACGTAATCAAGGGAGGGAGAGAAGAAGGGAGAGATGAAGGGAGGGATGAAGGAAGGGAAAAGGGAGAGGGAATAAATGGAGAGGACGCGGAGAGGGAGGGAGGGGAGAGAGGTAGTAACGTAACCCAACATCACGGACTACATTAATGTAACCCATGGTCAAGGACCACAGCAATTTAACCAGCATCAAGGACCACAATAATGTAACTAGCATCAAGGAGCACAGTAATGTAACCTAGAATCAAGAACAACAGTAATGTAACCAGCATTAAGGACCACAGTAATGTAACCAGTATCAAGGACCACAGTAATGTAACCAGTATCAAGGACCACAGTAATGTAACCAGTATCAAGGACCACAGTAATGTAACCCAGCATCAAGAACAACAGTAATGTAACCAGCATCAAGGACCACAGTAATGTAGCCAGTATCAAGGACCACAGTAATGTAACCCAGCATCAAGAACAACAGTAATGTAACCAGCATCAAGGACCACAGTAATGTAACCAGTATCAAGGACCACAGTAAAGTAACCAGTATCAAGGACCACAGTAATGTAACCAGTATCAAGGACCACAGCAATGTAACCCAGCATCAAGAACAGTAATGTAACCAGCATCAAAGACCACAGTAATGTAACCCAACATCAAGAATTACATTAATGTAACCCAACGTCAAGGACTACATCAATGTAACCCAGTATCAAGGATCCCAGTGATGTAACCCAGTATCAAGAACCACAGTAATGTAACCCAGCTCAGGGAGGGGAGTAAACATCACGTTTAAATAGCTGTAACAACATTCTAACATATATTTACACATTCATTAGTTAAAAACATTTAGAAATTAGAGGTGAATGTGAACGATCTGTTAAACATTATCCCAGTGAAGTAAATTGTTAGGTTAATATTTGTAATTACTGAAAAAATGGTAATTACATCATACACATGGGTGAATAATACAGCAGTGATTACGAATTTAAAAATTGGCAGCAGGGAATACCTGGTGTTTAGTTCAACATCGAGAGAATACATTATATTATTACTATATTGCCAGACCATAAAATAAAATGTTATTCAATGGTGATTTGATGGTATTTGATGTGAACTTCATTGATGCTTTAATAAGTCGAGAGTATTTACTAACTAGTACAAGTAGGTGTGTGTGTGTGTGCGTGTGTGTGTGTGTGTGTGTGTGTTTGTGTGTGTGTTTGTGTGTGTGTGTGTGTGTGTGTGTGTGTGTGCGCGTGAGTGTGTGTGTGTGTGTGTGTGTGTGTGTGTGTGTGTGTGTGTGTGTGTGTTGTGTGTGTTGTGTGTGTGTGTGTGTGTGTGTGTGTGTTGTGTGTGTGTTGTGTGTGTGTTGTGCGTGTGTGTTTGTGTGTGTTTGTGTGTGTTTGTGTGTATGTTTGTGTGTGTGTGTGTGTGTATGTGTGTGTGTGTGTGTGTGTGTGTGTGTGTGTGTGTGTGTGTGTGTGTGTGTGTGTGTACTCACCTAGTTGTACTCACCTAGTTGAGGTTGCGGGGGTCGAGTCCGAGCTCCTGGCCCCGCCTCTTCACTGGTCGCTACTAGGTCACTCTCCCTGAGCCGTGAGTTTTATCATACCTCTGCTTAAAGCTATGTATGGATCCTGCCTCCACTACATCGCTTCCCAAACTATTCCACTTACTGACTACTCTGTGGCTGAAGAAATACTTCCTAACATCCCTGTGATTCATCTGTGTCTTCAACTTCCAACTGTGTCCCCTTGTTACTGTGTCCAATCTCTGGAACATCCTGTCTTTGTCCACCTTGTCAATTCCTCTCAGTATTTTGTATGTCGTTATCATGTCCCCCGTATCTCTCCTGTCCTCCAGTGTTGTCAGGTTGATTTCCCTTAACCTCTCCTCGTAGGACATACCTCTTAGCTCTGGGACTAGTCTTGTTGCAAACCTTTGCACTTTTTCTAGTTTATTTACGTGCTTGGCTAGGTGTGGGTTCCAAACTGGTTCCGCATACTCCAATATGGGCCTAACGTAGACGGTGTACAGGGTCCTGAACGATTCCTTATTAAGATGTCGGAATGCTGTTCTGAGGTTTGCTAGGCGCCCATATTCTGCAGCAGTTATTTGGTTGATGTGCGCTTCAGGAGATGTGCCTGGTGTTATACTCACCCCAAGATCTTTTTCCTTAAGCGAGGTTTGTAGTCTCTGGCCCCCTAGACTGTACTCCGTCTGCGGTTTTCTTTGCCATTCCCCAATCTTCATGACTTTGCACTTGGTGGGGTTGAACTCCAGGAGCCAATTGCTGGACCAGGTCTTCAGCCTGTCCAGATCCCTTTGTAGTTCTGCCTGGTCTTCGATCGAATGAATTATTCTCATCAACTTCACGTCATCTGCAAACAGGGACACCTCGGAGTCTATTCCTTCCGTCATGTCGTTCACAAATACCAGAAACAGCACTGGTCCTAGGGCTGACCCCTGTGGGACCCCGCTGGTCACAGGTGCCCACTCTTGACACCTCGCCACGTACCATGACTCGCTGCTGTCTTCCTGACAAGTATTCCTTGATCCATTGTAGCGCGTGTGTGTACACTCACCTATTTGTACTCACCTAGTTGTGGTTGCAGGGGTCGATTCATAGCTCCTGGTCCGTGTGTGTGTGTGTGTGTGTGTGTGTGTGTGTGTGTGTGTGTGTGTGTGTGTGTGTGTGCGTGCGTGTATGTGTGTGTGTGTGTGTGTGTGTGTGTGTGTGTGTGTGTGTGTGTGTGTGTACTCACCTAGTTGTACTCACCTAGTTGAGGTTGCGGGGGTCGAGTCCGAGCTCCTGGCCCCGCCTCTTCACTGATCGCTACTAGGTCACTCTCCCTGAGCCGTGAGCTTTATCATACCTCTGCTTAAAGCTATGTATGGATCCTTCCTCCACTACATCGCTTCCCAAACTATTCCACTTACTGACTACTCTGTGGCTGAAGAAATACTTCCTAACATCCCTGTGATTCATCTGTGTCTTCAGCTTCCAACTGTCCCCCCTTGTTACTGTGTCCAATCTCTGGAACATCCTGTCTTTGTCCACCTTGTCAATTCCTCTCAGTATTTTGTATGTCGTTATCATGTCCCCCCTATCTCTCCTGTCCTCCAGTGTCGTCAGGTTGATTTCCCTTAACCTCTCCTCGTAGGACATACCTCTTAGCTCTGGGACTAGTCTTGTTGCAAACCTTTGCACTTTCTCTAGTTTCTTCACGTGCTTGGCTAGGTGTGGGTTCCAAACTGGTGCCGCATACTCCAATATGGGCCTAACGTACACGGTGTACAGGGTCCTGAATGATTCCTTATTAAGATGTCGGAATGCTGTTCTGAGGTTTGCTAGGCGCCCATATGCTGCAGCAGTTATTTGGTTGATGTGCGCTTCAGGAGATGTGCCTGGTGTTATACTCACCCCAAGATCTTTTTCCTTGAGTGAGGTTTGTAGTCTCTGACCCCCTAGACTGTACTCCGTCTGCGGCCTTCTTTGCCCTTCCCCAATCTTCATGACTTTGCACTTGGTGGGATTGAACTCCAGGAGCCAATTGCTGGACCAGGTCTGCAGCCTGTCCAGATCCCTTTGTAGTTCTGCCTGGTGTGTGTGTGTGTGTGTGTGTGTGTGTGTGTGTTGTGTGCGCGCACTTACGTGTGTGTGTTTACTGTGGTTGAGACATTAGCCCCACCTGCAAGGCTTGGTGGAGTGTGCGTGAGCGCACCCGCGTTACAGATATACAGTAAATGTTGGTACAGATGTAGTATCATGAAAGAGGAGTCCGTGCAGTGATACCTTACCTTTGATGAGTTCTAAGAGTTTTTCTACTCCCTGGCTTTGGGCCAGGCTCGTCTGGAGCTTGCCAGGCCAACCAGGCTGTTGCTGCTGGTGGCTCGCTAACTCACATATCCATCACTGTTATGGCATTGTGTATTTGGGATCAGGCCCTCAAATATTTTCCAGGTATATATTATCATGTATCTCCTTCACTCCAATGAATACATATTTAGAACTTTCAAATACTCACAGTAATAGCAATTTAAATGCTTTACTGGCTCTATGCGGGCCGTAAACGATCTCTGTATATGTTCCAACTCTGATATTTCTCCTGCCTGAATGGGGCTGTCAACACTGAAAAATATCCACCAAATGAGAGAGCACAAGCGATTTGAAGTGTCACCATTGGCACTATTTCCCTTATTTTGACAGGGTGGACACACCCCGTCATCCTCGTGGCTGTCGTGACCTTAAGTCTTATTGGCTTATTTGAAAGAAAGGTTAGCTGTTATAAATAACCCCTAGTCTTTCACGTGTTCCTTTCATTCTACTTGATGACCCTCTTTTGTTTTGTATACAGTGTCCCTTTTAAGTTCATTCTTTCCGAAGAAAAACAACTAGAACGTATCAGCACTGAACGTCATGTCCTTCACTGCCCAATGGAAAATCCTGATTATATCCTTCTGTAATTTTTCAGTGTCTTCTGCCGAAATTATTTTCATCTTTACCTTAGTGTTATCTGCAAATGATGATATAAAACTATGACAGTGCCTTAGGGTACTAAGCTTTTTATCTGACTCCAGTAAGTTACGGCAGTGTGCAGATTAAAGACATAATCGAGTATGTTCGATGTACAGATTAAGAAGATAAATCTTCCCCGTTTTAGGGTGTACTTAAGAATACTCTAAAACTATTTCAGCACTTTATACATCTAATTGATCAAGCATTGCCACAATTAGCAGAAAGTTGGTAATTGTGGCAATGTCTGACCAGTTCATCAGCAGTTTGGTACACCATTAACCAAGAAATAATGACTTCACAAAATAACAAATAACAAATTTTATGATTTTTTAAAAATATTAGCTAGTTTTCAAAGTATTTATCTATAAGACATGAGATAGTATCTTAATATATATTTTTCTGAAGAAAACCAGAATAATAACGACCTCAGAAGCTCCTTTTTGGTGTCAAGAGGATATTATAAACAAAATATATTACAGCCTAACAGCAGGCAAGATAACTTCTGTAACAAAAGTAGATAGAGCTTACTAAAAACAAGATTTGTGTACCGATAGACAACAGAAATAGTAGTACCAAGAGCAGCTGCAGAACATCGACAGCATCTACAATAGTAGTAGCAAAAGCATCAACAGCAATAGTAGAAATAGAGGCAACAACAAAATCGATACCAGCAGTAGAAGCAACAGCATCAACAGAAGCATATTAACAACAGCAACAGCACCATATCAACAGAAACACCACCATAATCGTCATCAACAACAGCCACAGCACTCTCATCAGCGTCAACACCAGCAGCAGGAGCAGCAGGAGCAGCACCAGCACCAGAGGCGGCCATGCTACACGACCATACATAACGCCAAACTTATTACTTACCAACCAAAAATACTAGAGACCGACTTGCGACCTTCTCCTGGTGCACACTAATGATGCTGCTGGTATAGTGGTAGGACACTCAGTATCTCTGTGACACACACACACACACACACACACACACACACACACATACATTCATACTCTTACATTAACTCGTATATTTCATACACGCACACATTAAACAAACAAACACTTTTACACTCATAATTTTACTCATGCACACTCTTACCAATCTACATACTCTTATACACATTCTCACACATACACACTCATACTCGTTCATACACACCCACTTCCATACACAATCTTACATTCGCACTCATTCACATATACACACTTACATTTACCATCCAATGAATTGAAGCTCTCATTTTAGGCACTATCAAGCTCAGTGACATTATTCTACACTCCACTTCTATCCTCCTCCTGAGGTGTAACTCCACCTACACCCTACATACCATATCTTCCCAGTCATTCTCTCGTATCTCACCTTCCACTTATCCAATACCTCAGACTATGACATATTCTACATCTTATTCCCTACCCTATAACTCTCACCCTCTAGTCTCCTCTCACCGAAATCCTACCCTACCCACCCCTCCCAAACATCCTCTCCTGCTCCACCACCTCCCCTTCACCCCCCTTACCAAGCACCAGAGCTGGCTAATGGAGGCTGCCTGGCTGGAGCAGGGAAGAGAGAGTTGCCGCCCTCTGGTAATTGTGCCTGAGAGTAGCAGATCGCCTGTCCTTCCACGCTCCTAATTGAAGCCTCCAGCACTACCTGCGACACCTTGCTCATTACTGCTCATGTGAGACACTCTAGCATCATCTACCTGCTACACCTTGCTCATTACTGCTCACGTGTAACACTCGACAACTAGTAAACTGCTTCACACTATTGGTAATTGTTGGTCAAATACCTGTTACACTTTGTCCAGTGGCGAGGTTACCTGATAAGGTTTAAAAATCGAATCTAGACTCGTAGGCCTCTTCCTCCTTAATAAGGAGGTTTCTGGCCTACTCTTCAAATTGCAAAAGGTGCTCTCTCTACTATGTCTTCATCCAGTTCAATCCTTTCTTCTACATCCTTAAAGCTAAAGTCATTTAAAATGTTCTTGTCCTACAACTGTGTTTTGGCTTTTACCTATAACCTCTGGTTCCTGCCATTGTAAACATCTGTCCGCCCGCCCTATCCTGTACTTAAAAACCATACCCCCGGCCGGGATTGAACCCGCGGTCATAGAGTCTCAAAACTCCAGCCCGTCGCGTTAGCCACTAGACCAGCTAGCAATCGTGCCATTACGATTTCTTAAGTCATGTTGACGGCAGTGAAGGGACTTGAGCTAGAGTTCGTCACGGCCACGCTAGCTGGAGATTCGTCTGTAAAAACTTGCATTTGTGGTCACAGAGGTGCCTGTGCTAACCTTCCTATGGTGTAGAAATATACCTAGTTGGATGAATCTTATTGTGGCTAGCTGGTCTAGTGGCTAACGCGACGGGCTGGAGTTTTGAGACTCTATGACCGCGGGTTCAATCCCGGCCGGGTGTATGGTTTGTTTGCAATCGTGTCATTACGATTTCTTGAGTCAAGTTATCCTGTACTTAGTAATCACGTACTTCCTTCCTCTTCGTCCTTCTTTCCTTTAAGAACGTATGTTTTCTCCCTTTTACCCTTCCATCGTATTTTCAAACCTCTAGAAAATACTTTAATAATACGTCACAACCCTGGCTAATGCGTTGTAAAACGTTAATACATCACATCAGACAATTAAGGTATAATGACCAGGTGCATCCTGTGGAGAAGGCTTGTTGATCCTTCCCCAGCTAGTTGGAAAGTCTGACGACAATTTAAAATATACATAAAAAATTTGTGATTTTTAAAATTCAGCTGGCATTATTTTCGGAGAGGGCAATAGCTTTTAAATACCTTCCTTGCCCCTTTCCCTTGGGCTGTTTTAAACAAAGGGTTTTCCAAACCTCCCTTCGCAAACTCCTTCTCTTGTGTCAATTTTTCTTTCTTTGTCACGGTTTATATAGAGTTTATTTAGAGCTCTTGGTAGCTTCACAGCCTATGTGAATATTTTGAATTTCCGCCCCCCCCAGTAAAATATTTACGTTTAACACTAAAATGTAAATCATTTAGTAAATAATGTATCCTTGAAAATTCATATGTCTATATTGAATCTTATGGAGGATGTAATAACATTCAAATTCTAAATATTAATTCTAAAATTAACTTAGAGTCAACAACATACATCATGGGTAAAGCGAGCTCATATTTTTAACTGCTAGAGATACACTCAAGTGTAGACACCAAAAGTTACTCTATGTATTCAAATCAAAAGTAAACTTTGAGACTTTTATCTGGAGCCAGAGAGAGAGAGAGGAGCGATTTTTCTAATTATCTCAAACTGACCGAAGGTAAGAAAAAGAATGCGCGAGGGAGGGAGGGAGGGAGGGAGAGAGGGAGGGAGGGAGAGAGGGAGGGAGGGAGAGAGGGAGGGAGAGAGGGAGGGAGAGAGGGAGGGAGGGAGGGAGAGAGAGAGAGAGAGAGAGAGAGAGAGAGAGAGAGAGAGAGAGAGAGAGAGTGGCCCGGTGGTCTGGTGGCTAAAGCTCTCGCTTCACACACGGAGGGCCCGGGTTCGATTCCCGGCGGGTGGAAACATTTGACACGTTTCCTTACACCTGTTGTCCTGTTCACCTAGCAGCAAATAGGTACCTGGGTGTTAGTCGACTGGTGTGGGTCGCATCCTGGGGGACAAGATTAAGGACCCCAATGGAAATAAGTTAGACAGTCCTCGATGACGCACTGACTTTCTTGGGTTATCCTGGGTGGCTAACCCTCCGGGGTTAAAAATCCGAACGAAATCTTATCTTATCTTATCTTATCTTAGAGAGAGAGAGAGAGAGAGAGAGAGAGAGAGGATAAGAGGGGGAAGACCAAAAATAGAAAATATTTCTGAAAAAGGACGACGATAAAATAAAAGTAAGTATAAGAAAAATGAGGGAAACAAAATCTGGACTGATAAAAACGGAAAAATGAGAAAATGGTAATTGAAGATTAAAGTGGAAACTGAGATAGGGGGAAAAACTATATTAATAATTGCCATGAAGGGGAAGAAGCAAATGAATGGTAATGAAAAGAGAACGCGGAATAACAAAGAGGAAGGGAATCGTCTGTAAGACACTTGTTTCCACTGTCTGTCGCTCTTGCAGTCCTGGTAAATGTCTGATCAAGCTATTGCTGCCCGCGGGAGGCACAACCTTGTTGAATAGGTCATAGTCTGCCGAAGCAGTATGTTCAATTCTCTCTAGAAAACATTGATTTTTGTTCAGGCAGCGTTTTTATATCTGCTAATAGACACCCAAAGAGTGGTGGACACTGTATGGTGACACAGTGTACTATGTGACACTGTATGGTGACACAGTGTACTATGTGCTTATGACACGGTTTATCACTGCCTTTATTCTACACTTCCCATCATGGGTCAGGAAGATCTGCATAGCATGGGCCAGTAGGCCTGCTGTAGTTCTAATTAATTTTTAAAGTATGCTATTATGTAAGTTGTTCATGTGAGTAGGCTAAATGATATAGCACTGCGATGTATAGTGGTGAGGTGTAACAGACGGAGGCTGTGGGAGGCAAAGAACAGAGTACCACTGCATTTTTATCCGTATCTATATATCTCTTACATCCGCCAATGATTCCGAGATCATTCCCCACGAAGGAGGTACCTTGATGCCTTTGAGGGGTCTCTTGATACAAGTAACTGGACCAAACTTTCTCTTCCTTCGATCGAACCTGATTATTAATAAAAGTGCGGAAATCATCGCCCTATACCGTGTTCTGGGACCAGGCTTCACGAATAATAAGTGTTTTTATTATTTGTATTAAAGGGAAGAATGTAAGAGTTAGCGGTCATCTTACACGTTACGAGAGTGTAAAACATTTAACAGGCCTAAATTCTGTCTCTATTTCTTTAAGTCACTTCAGATTTAGTGGTGCAGTTGTTAACATTGTTCTGTAAAGGCAAGAAGCTAAGATGATAATGTTATTACACTCCCTATAATGCTTAATTAAATATTAATGAATTCTGGACACTACACTTAACATTAATTATTAGGTTAATGTTAACAGAACTAATTTCACATCTGTAATAACTTCTTCGCTCACTGTCTAATTATCACTATTACTAGAGACATTTCTTTGTCTTGCATGACATACGTAAATACTAGCTACATGATGGGAATATTGGGGGGACGGGGGTACCATCGAAGCGGCTAGTTTATTGTGCACTCCATATCCATCCAGTGGACGGTAGCGGCTAGGTTATGTAAACTCCATATCCATCCAGTGGACGGTAGCGGCTAGGTTATGTAAACTCCATATCCATCCAGTGGACGGTAGCGGCTAGGTTATTGTGCACTCCATATCCATCCTGTGGACGGTAGCGGCTAGGTTATTGTGCACTCCACATGCATCCTGTGGACGTAGTGCAAGAGCATATGGATACACAAAAAGCCTACAAAGTATGAACTTAAGAGACTTGGATACCCAGGCTCCAAGAACTGCATGGATAAGTAGCTGGCATACTGATTGCTGCTATAAATCAGTGAACAGGTGGGGGTCGAACCCATGATAGACGAGTCCTAGAATTCACAGGCCAGTGCTAGGGGTTCCAGTCCTACCCGTATTGTGACTGGTTCACGTTATTACGATTACGTGGGTCATCACTGCTGGCAATACCAACCTAAAATGTGAAAGACTGGAGAATGGAGAAGAATTATGAAAGAGTGGATAACATGAGTATAAAGAAGAGAATAGAGGGAGAGCGTGTGCCAATATCTGGAAGAAAGAACAAGGAGATTCAGACAATTTACGTTTTCTCGAGAGCTGAAAGAAAACAGGAACATTTGGAGAGAAAGTAAATGTTCATCTGGTGATAGTAAGGAGAGCTTGAGACAAACAAAGACAGAAGTAAAGAATTATATCACAAACATGTCACTGCAGTAAAGATCTAGATAGTATATACAGGAGTTAGGATTCGTTGCTTTCAGAGCAAAAATAAGCAAATATGATAAATATACTGCTGCTAATGATGATACTACAGGCAGTGTAAATACTTCTGATGGTGATGATATAACCGAAGACGATGATGAGTAATGACTCACGAAATCGTAATGACTATGGTACATAATGCCAGTACAGAAAATGAGGTAATCAGAAGATGATTACCTCATCTTCTGTACATAGTTCTACTGTCTTCAAGTTATGTCCTAGAATTTGTGTTGATAAAGCCACTGGATGGCGAAACGTCTACAATAAAGATACCCAGATGTTGCACATGTGTCTTAATCTCATCTTGTCGGTATTATATACCATTCGTACACAACTTGTCAGACACTGCAACATCATGGAATCTTAATTCTGAGGACATGTACATAACCTTCACGACTACGACAACTACTACTACAACTATCCCATCTCTTTGGGAAGGACCTACTTCCACTGGGGAATCCCGCCTACCAGTGAATATGCCCTCGTCTGCTACACCTGACGTTACTATATAAGCGCCAGGATCCTTTCTTCTGCTTCAGAATCTCCGCGACTATGGTGCTCTTCGCACCTACTCCTAGGTTGAGGGACTGATTACCTCATCTTCTGTACATAGTTCTACTGTCTTCAAGTTATGTCCTAGAATTTGTATTGATAAAGCCACTGGATGGCGAAACGTCTACAATAAAGATGCCCAGATGTTGCACATGTGTCTTAATCTCATCAACATATTCCTGGAAAAGCACTAAACTCGTGAGGGTCATAGAGCGTCTGAGGAATGGGAGCATCCAGGTATGATCCTAGGAAGGCAAGGACAACTAATTCCTTCACTCGATACTTGACAAGTTTGAAGGCACCTCCTTTAAGATACCTCTTTGAAGGTACCTCCTCGGAGGTACCTCAAAGAAGGTACCTTAAAGAAGGTGCCTCATTCAAGGCACGTCCTTGAAGGTACCTCCTTGAAGGTACCTCCTTGAAGGTACCTCCTTGAAAGGAATAATATAACAGAATAAAGTAAATACATTATGAATGGAAGGAACAAGAAAGATGAAAGGTTCAGAGGAATATTTATTAGAGGAGGACACAAGAGAATGAGTTACAGAACGAAAAATAGAGATAATAGAAATCGGTCGAGAAAGATAGAGAAAACTATACAATGATAAAGAGTTCAGAGTAATCCTTATTTTCAACGGCACCCCTCCCTCCCCTCCCACACAAACACAGCTACGCAGAAGATACAGCAAGGAAACACGGGACACGTGCAGGGTGCCTCCAAGACACACGGTGTAGAATTAGACAAAAGAATTAACAATATAACTACTGGATCACTATGACATGGCCTTGGATGCACTGGAAGAAAATCAGAATGCAGATGTAATATACACAGACTTTGCAAAAGCATTTGACAAATGCGATCATGGCGTAATAGCCCATAAAATACGTGCTAAAGGAATAACTGGGAAAGTGGGGAGATGGATCTTCAACTTCCTAACAAATCGAAAACAAAGAGTAGTGGTCAACAGAGTTAAATCGGAGGCTGCCATAGTGAAGAGCTCTGTTCCACAAGGCACAGTACTCGCCCCCATCTTATTCCTTATCCTCATATCAGACATAAACAGAGATATACGCCACAGCACCGTATCATCCTTTGCGGATGATACTAGGATCTGCATGAGGCTGTCATCTGCTGAGGACGCGGTTAACCTCCAAGAAGATATAAACAAAGTTTTCCAATGGGCAACGGTAAACAATATGATGTTCAATGAGGACAAATTCCAACTACTCCGTTATGGAAAACTGGAGGAGATAATAACTAGAACAGAGTATACTACTGACTCCGGCCATACAATAGAGCGGAAAAATAATGTAAGGGACCTGGGAGTAGTAATGTCTGAGGATCTCACTTTCAAGGATCACAACAGTGCCACGATCGCACGTGCAAAGAAAATGATAGGATGGATAATGAGAACTTTCAAAACGAGAGATGCCAAGCCAATGATGATCCTTTTCAAATCACTTGTTCTCTCTAGGCTGGAATACTGCTGTACATTAACATCTCCATTCAAAGCAGGTTAAATCGCAGATCTAGAGAGTGTACAGAGATCCTTTACTGCACGTATAAGTTCTGTCAAGCACCTTAACTACTGGGAACGCTTGGAAGCACTTGACTTGTACTCGTTGGAACGCAGGAGGGAGAGATATATCATAATCTACACTTGGAAAATCTTGGAAGGAATGGTCCCAAATCTGCACACAGAAATCACTCCCTACGAAAGTAAAAGACTGGGCAGGCGATGCAAAATGCCCCCAATAAAAAGTAGGGGCGCCATTGGTACACTAAGGGGAAACACCATAAGTGTCCGGGGCCCAAAACTGTTTAACAGCCTCCCATCAAGCATTAGGGGAATTGCCAATAAACCCCTGGCTGCCTTCAAGGGGGAGCTGGACAGATACCTAAAGTCGGTGCCGGATCAGCAGGGCTGTGGCTCGTACGTTGGACTGCGTGCGGCCAGCAGTAACAGCCTGGTTGATCAGGCCCTGATCCATCGGGAGGCCTGGTCATGGACCGGGCCGCGGGGGCGTTGATCCCCGGAATAACCTCCAGGTAACCTCCCTCTCAGCTGTTACCAACCACTCGGTGGTTGTTTATAAGTGACATCACTGTTGTTGTTTACAAGTGACATCACTCAGTGCATGTTTACAAGTGACACCATTCAGTGGCTGTTTACGAAACACAATAAGTGTCCGGGGTCCAAGACTGTTCAACAGCCTCCCAACATACATAAGGGGAATTACCAATAGGCCCCTGGCTGCCTTCAAGTGGAGTGGTACAGTCAGTACCCGATCAGCCGGGCTGTGGTTCGTACGTTGGATTTGTGTGGTCAGCAGTAACAACATGGTGAATCAGGCCCTGATCCACCAGGCCTGGTCGAGGATCGGGCCGAGAGGGGCGCTAACCCCCAAAACAGGCTCCAGGTAGGCTGGTAGATCCCCACACCTGTCACTGTCAGCACCACTACAACTGTCATTGTCGTCAATACTAATAAGACCACATCTATCACTGCTGCCAGAACTAACAAGACCACCACACTTGTCACTGTTACCAGTACTAACAAGACCGATAAACTTGTCACTGTTGCCAGTGCTAACAAGACCACCACACCTGTCACTGCTGCCAGAACTAACAAGACCGCCACACCTGTCACTGTTGCCAGTACTAACAAGACCGCCACACTTGTCACTGTTGCCAGTGCTAACAAGACCACCACACCTGTCACTGCTGCCAGAACTAACAAGACCACCACACTTGTCACTGTTACCAGTACTAACAAGACCGCCACACTTCTCACTGCTGCCAGTACTAACAGGACCACCACACTTGTCACTGTTGCCAGTACTAACAGGACCACCACACTTGTCACTGTTGTTGGTACTAACAAGACCACCACCACTTGTCACTGTTGCCAGTACTAACAAGACCACCACACTTGTCACTGTTGCCAGTACTAACAAGACCACCACAATTGTCACTGTTGCCAGTACTAACAAGACCACCACAATTGTCACTGTTGCCAGTACTAACAAGACCACCACATCTATCATTGCTGCCAGAACTAACAAGACCACCATACCTGTCACTGTTGCCAGCACTAACAACCACACCTGTCACTGTTGCCAGCACTAACACCACACCTGTCAGTGTTGCCAGGCTGTCTGCTACATGACCATCATACTTACCATTGTTACCATGTAACAACACAACAACAACAACAACAGTTGTCATCCTGGTCCAGCAAGTCAAGGACTCACGACCGTCCAGTGACGTCATATGCAAACCACCAATCACGTTTCGTCCCCACCTGCCCCGCTCCCCACAACATCCCTCCTCCCCACCATAGCCCCTCTATCTCCCCGGCTCCCCATCACTTCTCCCCCTCCCAGCCAACACAGCCGCTAATCCGTGCAGCGGTGGCTTCTCAACCCCGAGGTCTTTACCTGGTCCCCCAGAGCTTTACCCGGGGATGAAGGAGGCGTGGCAGGATACCCTGGTGGTACCCTGGTGGTACCCTGGTGGTACCCTGGTGGTACCCTGGTGGTGCCCTGGTGATGGACAGCCTGCGCAGGACACCCGCAGGTCAGTCCCTCACCTTTAAAGCGACCTCCCCTGGCATCAAGGCCAGAATAAAAAGGGAGAAAAAACGCTGCATTACATGAACTTAAGGAGCCATAAGCAGCGAATCACAGCAGGCGAGCGAGAGGGGTGAAGAGGGGGAGATGAGGGAGAGGGGAGATGAGAGGAAGGAGGCTGGGAGGGAAGGGGGAAGTGGGGAGATGAGAGGAAGAAGGCAGGGAGGGGGGGAGAGTGGGGAGCGGGGGGCTTCATTGATTTACAGTCCCCTCCTCCCCCAGCTAGGTAAGCTGGGGTTGCCATGGTGACGGCGGCGCAGCATCCAGCTGGGCGTATCCCACATCTCCATCAATTCAAATCAATATGCAGGCGGGCGGCTGTGACCCACCGTTCTGCACGCCCACACCGCCATTACCATGCAAACTAGCGCCCATCACCGCCCATACCACCCACCGCCGCCCATAACACCCATCACCGCCCATACCACCTACTGCTGCCCATAACATGCACCATCCAAAACACCTTCCCATCACCGCCAGTATCACCTAACACTGATTACACCATCCACACCCACCACCACTCACACCACCCACTACCATTAACACCCACCACCACTCACACCACCCACCACCACTCACACCACCCACTACCATTAACACCCACCACCACTCACACCACCCACTACCATTAACACCCACCACCACTCACACCACCCACTACCGCTAACACCACCCACTACCACAAACACCCACTACCACTAACACCCACTACCACTAACACCCACTACCACTAACACCCACTATCACCCACCTTTGTCACACACAAACAATAATAACTTAAAATTTTATGGCAAACCAAACGCTACAGAGAGAACTACAAACACCACATGGCTCTGTTGTTGTAGCTTCACCACCAACATGGCTCTGTTGTTGTAGCTTCACCACCAACATGGCTCTGTTGTTGTAGCTTCACCACCAACATGGCTCTGTTGTTGTAGCTTCACCACCAACATGGCTCTGTTGTTGTAGCTTCACCACCAACATGGCTCTGTTGTTGTAGCTTCACCACCATGGCTCTGTTGTTGTAGCTTCACCACCAACATGGCTCTGTTGTTGTAGCTTCACCACCAACATGGCTCTGTTGTTGTAGCTTCACCACCAACATGGCTCTGTTGTTGTAGCTTCACCACCAACATGGCTCTGTTGTTGTAGCTTCACCACCAACATGGCTCTATTGTTGTAGCTTCACCACCAACATGGCTCTGTTGTTGTAGCTTCACCACCAACATGGCTCTGTTGTTGTAGCTTCACCACCAACATGGCTCTGTTGTTGTAGCTTCACCACCAACATGGCTCTGTTGTTGTAGCTTCACCACCAACATGGCTCTGTTGTTGTAGCATCACCACCAACATGGCTCTGTTGTTGTAGCTTCACCACCAACATGGCTCTGTTGTTGTAGCTTCACCATCAATAAATATTGTTATAGCTACAAACTGGTTACCGTGACTGCATGTAGCTTCCACGCCATTTAGGAAGGAGCGAGATCACCACTACTATTATTACAACCACCACAGCTACTACAACCACCACATTCCATCCCGCCACTGCCGCCGCCGCCGCAACTAACACCACCACCACCACCAACCACCATCACTAACACCAACCATCACCACCACCATCACTAACATCAACCATCACCACCACCATCACTAACACCAACCATCACCACCACCATCACTAACAATAACCATCACCACCACCATCACTAACACCAACCATCACCACCACCAGCTACTACCAACCACCACCATCACCACCACCAGCTACTACCAACCACCACCACCACCACCACATATCTCCCTCATATATGGCCTCATGTCCCGTGCTCACTCATCCGCTACAATTATTATGCAAATTCTTGGAGGTAACCAAACTCCAGTATCATACCCCCTGCCACTCCACCTGCCCCCTCTCCCCTGCCACTCCACCTGCCCCCTCTCCCCTGCCACTCCACCTGCCCCCTCTCCCCTGCCACTCCACCTGCCCCCTCTCCCCTGCCACTCCACCTGACCCCTCTCCCCTGCCACTCCACCTGACCCCTCTCCCCTGCCACTCCACCTGACCCCTCTCCCCTGCCACTCCACCTGACCCCACTCCCCAGCCACTCCACCTGACCCCTCTCCCCTGCCACTCCACCTGACCCCACTCCCCTGCCACTCCACCTGCCCCCTCTCCCCTGCCACTCCACCTGACCCCTCTCCCCTGCCACTCCACCTGACCCCTCTCCCCTGCCACTCCACCTGACCCCACTCCCCAGCCACTCCACCTGACCCCTCTCCCCTGCCACTCCACCTGATCCCTCTCCCCTGCCACTCCACCTGCCCCCTCTCCCCTGCCACTCCACATGACCCCTCTCCCCTGCCACTCCACCTGCCCCCTCTCCCCTGCCACTCCACCTGCCCCCTCTCCCCTGCCACTCCACCTGACCCCTCTCCCCTGCCACTCCACCTGACCCCTCTCCCCTGCCACTCCACCTGCCCCCTCTCCCCTGCCACTCCACCTGCCCCCTCTCCCCTGCCACTCCACCTGACCCCTCTCCCCTGCCACTCCACCTGACCCCTCTCCCCTGCCACTCCACCTGACCCCTCTCCCCTGCCACTCCACCTGCCCCCTCTCCCCTGCCACTCCACCTGACCCCTCTCCCCTGCCACTCCACCTGACCCCTCTCCCCTGCCACTCCACCTGCCCCCTCTCCCCTGCCACTCCACCTGACCCCTCTCCCCTGCCACTCCACCTGACCCCTCTCCCCTGCCACTCCACCTGACCCCTCTCCCCTGCCACTCCACCTGCCCCCTCTCCCCTGCCATTCCACCTGCCCCCTCTCCCCTGCCACTCCACCTGCCCCCTCTCCCCTGCCACTCCACATGACCCCTCTCCCCTGCCACTCCACCTGCCCCCTCTCCCCTGCCACTCCACCTGACCCCTCTCCCCTGCCACTCCACCTGACCTCACTCTCCTGCCACTCCACCTGCCCCCTCTCCCCTGCCACTCCACCTGCCCCCTCTCCCCTGCCACTCCACCTGACCCCTCTCCCCTGCCACTCCACCGGCCCCCTCTCCCCTGCCACTCCACCTGACCCCTCTCCCCTGCCACTCCACCTGCCCCCTCTCCCCTGCCACTCCACCTGACCCCACTCCCTTGCCACTCCACCTGACCCCATTCCCCTGCCACTCCACCTGACCCCACTCCCCTGCCACTTCACCTGACCCCTCTCCCCTGCCACTCAACCTGACCCAACTCCCTTGCCACTCCACATGACCCCTCTCCCCTGCCACTCCACCTGACTCCTCTCCCATGCCACTCCACCTGACCCCACTCCCCTGCCACTCCACCTGACCCCTCTCCCCTGCCACTCCACCTGACCCCCTCTCCTCTGCCACTCCATCTGACCCCTCTCCCCTGCCACTCCACCTGAGCCCACTTCCCTGCCACTCCACCTGACACCTCTCCCCTGCCACTCCACCTGACCCCTCTCCCCTGCCACTCCACCTGAGCCCTCTCCTCTGCCACTCCACCTGACCCCTCTCCCCTGCCACTCCACCTGACCCCACTTCCCTGCCACTCCACCTGACACCTCTCCCCTGCCACTCCACCTGACCCCTCTCCCCTGCCACTCCACCTGACCCCACTCCCCTGCCACTCCACCTGACCCCACTCCCTTGCCACTCCACCTGGCCCCACTCCCCTGCCACTCCACCTGATCCCACTCCACGGCCATTCCACCTGATCCCACTCCCCTGCCACTCCACCTGACCCCTCTCCCCTGCCACTCCACCTGACCCCACTCCCCTGACACTCCACCTGACCCCACTCCCCTGCCACTCCACCTGAACCCCCTCCCTTACCACTCCATCTGAACCCCCTCCCCTGCCACCCCACCTGACCCCCCTCCCCTACTACCCTACATGAGCCTCCTTCCCTGTCACTCCACCTGAACCCCCTCCCCTGCCGCCCTACCTTAGCCTCCTCTGTTACTCCACCTGATCCCCCTCCCTTGCCACTCCACCTGACCCCCCTCCCCTGCCACTCCACCTGAGCCCCCTCCCCTGCCACTCCACGTGAGCCCCCTCCCCTGTCACTCCACATTTCTCCGCTCCCCTGTCATTCCACCTGACCCCACTCCCCTTCCATTCCACCTGACCCCACTCCCCTCCCACTCCACCTAACCCCACTCCCCTGCCACTCCACCTGAACCCCCTCCCTTACCACTCCATCTGAACCCCCTCCCCTGCCACCCCACCTGACCCCCTCCCCTGCCACCCCACCTGACCCCCCTCCCCTACTACCCTACATGAGCCTCCTTCCCTGTCACTCCACCTGAACCCCCTCCCCTACCACCCTACCTCAGCCCCCTCCTCTGCTACTCCACCTGATCCCCCTCCTTTGCCACTCCACCTGATCCCCCTCCCCTGCCACTCCAACTGAGCCCCCTCCCCTGCCACTCCACATGAGCCCCCTCCCCTGTCACTCACTATGGCTCCGCTCCCCTGTCATTCCACCTGACTCCACTCCCCTCCCATTCCACCTGACCCCACTCCCCTCCCACTCCACCTGACCCCACTCCACCTGACCCCACTCCCCTGCCACTCCACCTGAACCCCCTCCCTTGCCACTTCATCGGAACCCCCTCCCCTGCCATTCCACCCGAACCCCCTATTCTGCCACTCCACTTTAACCCCTTCCCCTGCCACTTCACCTGAACCCCCTCCCTTGCCACTCCACCTGATCCCCCTCCCCTACCGGAGCCCCCTCCCCTGCCACTCCACCTGATCCCCTTTCCCTGCCACTCCACCTCAGCCTTCTCCCCTGCCACTCCACCAGAGCTCCCTCCCCTGCCAATCCACTTGAAACCCCTCCCCTGCCACTCTACTTGAGCCCCCTCCCCTGAAACTACTACTGATTCCTCTCCCTTGCCACCCTACCTGAACACCCACTATGCCTGACCCCCACACACCTGAACACCCGCTATGCCTGACCCCCACACACCTGAACATCCACTATGCCTGACCCCCACACACCTGAACACCCACTATGCCTGATTCCCACACACCTGAACACCCACTATGCCTGATTCCCACACACCTGAACACCCACTATGCCTGATTCCCACACAGCTGAACACCCACTATGTCTGATTCCCACACACCTGAACACCCACTATTTCTGATTCCCACACACCTGAACTCTCACTATGTCTGATTCCCACAAACCTGAATACCCACTATGCTTGATTCCCACACACCTGTACACCCACTATGCCTGACCTCCACACACCTGAACACCCACTATGCCTGAACCCCACACACCTGAACACCCACTATGTCTGACTCCCACACACCTGAACACCCACTATGTCTGACTCCCACACACCTGAACACCCACTATGCCTGAACCCCACACACCTGAACACCCACTATGTCTGACTCCCACACACCTGTACACCCACTATGTCTGACTCCCACACACCTGAACACCCACTATGTCTGACTCCCACACACCTGTACACCCACTATGTCTGACTCCCACACACCTGAACACCCACTATGTCTGACTCCCACACACCTGAACACCCACTATGTCTGACTCCCACACACCTGAACACCCACTATGCCTGACTCCCACACACCTGAACACCCACTATGTCTGACTCCCACACACCTGAACACCCACTATGCCTGACTCCCACACACCTGAACACCCACTATGCCTGACCCCCACACACCTGAACACCCACTATGTCTGACTCCCACACACCTGAACACCCACTATGCCTGACTCCCACACACCTGAACACCCACTATGCCTGACCCCCACACACCTGAACACCCACTATGCCTGACCCCCACACACCTGAACACCCACTATGCCTGACTCCCACACACCAGGTAATTGTCTTACCTTTCAAAAATCTATCCTGTTGAGAGCCTGTTAATGGTGGCCACCAACACTAACCTGTGTCACCCTACTGTCACTACCTGCGTCACCACACCGTCACTACCTCCGTCACCATACTGTCACTACCTGCGTCACCACACCGTCACTACCTCCGTCACCATACTGTCACTACCTGCGTCACCATACTGTCACTACCAGCGTCACCATACTGTCACTATCTGGGTCACTATCTGGGTCACTATACTGCCACTACCTGCGTCACTATACTGCCACTACCTGCGTCACCATACTGTCACTGCCTGCGTCACTATACTGCCACTACCTGCGTCACTTTACTGCCACTACCTCCGTCACCATACTGTCACTACCTGCGTCACCATACTGTCACTACCAGCGTCACCATACTGTCACTACCTGCGTCACCACACCGTCACTACCTCCGTCACCATACTGTCACTACCTGCGTCACCATACTGTCACTACCAGCGTCACCATACTGTCACTATCTGGGTCACTATACTGCCACTACCTGCGTCACTATACTGCCACTACCTGCGTCACCATACTGTCACTGCCTGCGTCACTATACTGTCACTACCTGCGTCACTATACTGCCACTACCTGCGTCACTATACTGCCACTACCTGCGTCACCATACTGTCACTACCTGCTTCACTATACTGTCACTACCTGCTTCACTATACTGCCACTATCTGCGTCACTATACTGCCACTACCTGCGTCACCATACTGTCACTACCTGCTTCACTATACTGCCACTATCTGCGTCACTATACTGCCACTACCTTCGTCACCATACTGTCACTACCTGCATCACTATACTGTCACTACCTGCGTCACTATACTGTCACAGCTAGTGCTAGTATTACGCATCACAATATGGCTCTCTTACCCCCGTCACCTCCCACTGTTGCTCTCTTACCCCCGTCACCTCCCACTGTGGCTCTCTTACCCCCCGTCACCTCCCACTGTGGCTCTCTTACCCCCGTCACCTCCCACTGTGGCTCTCTTACCCCCGTCACCTCCCACTGTGGCTCTCTTACCCCCGTCACTTCCCACTGTGGCTCTCTTACCCCCGTCACTTCCCACTGTGGCTCTCTTACCCCCGTCACTTCCCACTGTGGCTCTCTTACCCCCGTCACTTCCCACTGTGGCTCTCTTACCCCCGTCACTTCCCACTGTGGCTCTCTTACCCCCGTCACTTCCCACTGTGGCTCTCTTACCCCCGTCACTTCCCACTGTGGCTCTCTTACCCCCGTCACTTCCCACTGTGGCTCTCTTACCCCCGTCACCTCCCACTGTGGCTCTCTTACCCCCGTCACCTCCCACTGTGGCTCTCTTACCCCCGTCACCTCCCACTGTGGCTCTCTTACCCCGTCATCTCCCACTGTGGCTCTCTTACCCCCGTCACCTCCCACTGTGGCTCCCTTTCTCCCCCCCACTCACACTGGCTCTCTTACACCCTCACCTCACTCTGTTGCTCCTACACTCACCTTGTTGCTCCCACACTCTCACCTCATACTGTGGCTCCCACACCCTCACCTCATACTGTGGATCCCACACCCTCACCTCATACTGTGGCTCCCACACCCTCACCTCGTACTGTGACTTCCGCACCCTCACCTCATACTGTGGCTTCCACACCCTCACCTCATACTGTGGCTCCCACACCCTCACCTCATACTGTGGCTTCCACACCCTCACCTCATACTGTGGCTCCCACACCCTCACCTCGTACTATGACTTCCACACCCTCACCTCGTACTGTGACTTCCACACCCTCACCTCATACTGTGGCTCCCACACCCTCACCTCATACTGTGGCTTCCACACCCTCACCTCATACTGTGGCTCCCACACCCTCACCTCGTACTATGACTTCCACACCCTCACCTCGTACTGTGACTTCCACACCCTCACCTCACACTGTGGCTCCCACACCCTCACCTCACATTGACTCCACAGGTGTCCTGCTACAAGTCTGCCTGTACGTACTGGTATGCTTTGCTACATATCAACCTGTACGAAGTACCGTGCCTTCTCTGACCTGCACGGTAACTGCTTTATTGCTACAACTACTACTCTTGCTGCTACAACTACTACTCTTGCTGCTACAACTACTACTCTTGCTGCTACAACTACTACTCTTGCTGCTACAATTAATACTATTGTTGCTACTATTACTACTATTGCTGCTACAATTAATACTATTGCTGCTACTATTACTACTATTGCTGCTACTACTACTATTGCTGCTACTACTACTATTGCTGCTACAACTACTACTATTGCTGCTACTACTACTATTGCTGCTACTACTACTACTATTGCTGCTACTACTACTACTATTGCTGTTACTACTACTACTCTTGCTGCTGCTGCTACTACTACTCTTGCTGCTGCTACTACTACTACTCTTGCTGCTACAACTACTACTATTGCTACTATACTACTATTGCTGCTACATCCACCAGTTATATTAGAGTCTTCCTGGTCCTCTAAATATTCTCGTGTTGGTAAAACCTGAAGCGTCCTGCGTTAAGATACAATACTATTTCTCGCTCACTTGTTGGTCCTGAATGCTAATATGAGTGCCACCTTTAAAATCCAACTCCATTTATTAACGGGAATGGTGCCATTAAAATCGCCAATGGACGGAAAGCTCAATTAAACACCATAGTACAGGAACAGTCCCATTTAACCTCAACAAAACAATAACACTGGGAACCTCATACAGGACAGGAACAGTGCCAGGACCCTCCTACTCTACATGTCAAGAACAGTGCCAGGACCCACCTACTCTACATGTCAAGAACAGTGCCAGGACCCACCTACTCTACATGTCAAGAACAGTGCCAGGACCCTCCTACTCTACATGTCAAGAACAGTGCCAGGACCCACCTACTCTACATGTCAAGAACAGTGCCAGGACCCACCTACCCTAAATGCCAAGAACAGTGCCAGGACCCACCTACTCTACATGTCAAGAACAGTGCCAGGACCCACCTACTCTACATGTCAAGAACAGTGCCAGGACCCACCTACCCTAAATGCCAAGAACAATGCCAGGACCCACCTACTCTGCATATCAAGAACAGTACCAGGACCCTCCTACTCTACATGTCAAGAACAGTGCCAGGACCCACCTACTTTACATGTCAAGAACAGTGCCAGGACCCACCTACCCTAAATGCCAAGAACAGTGCCAGGACCCACCTACCCTAAATGCCAAGAACAGTGCCAGGACCCACCTACTCTGCATATCAAGAACAGTGCCAGGACCCACCTACTCTGCATATCAAGAACAGTGCCAGGACCCACCTAGTCTGCAGGTCGGAAATAGTGCCACGACCCACCTACTCTATGTCAAGAACAGTGCCAGGACCCACCTACTCTGCAGGTCGGGAATAGTGCCAGGACCCACCTATTATGTAGGTCGGAACAGTGCCATGACCCACCTACTCTGCAGGTCGAGAATAGTGCCAGGAATCTCAATCTTGTAGGATGGGAATAGATCCAAGAACCCCGCCCCCACAGAACAGGAATGGTGCCAAGAACCTCACCTCCGCAGGATAGGAATAGTGCCAAAACATTTGACCCTAGCAGGAAGGCGGTGAGAATACGGTGAGTGCATAACCCGAATTACACCACATGAGTTACACCCCTTGAAGTACCCCACCTGGACAACGCCACCTGGATCACACCACCTGGATCACACCACCTGGATCACACCACCTGACAACATTGAGTGCACAATGTCAAGCAGAACACTGGGGTAATATAAAGCTCAAGTTTGTATTGTAACTTAACCTCACGCATGTAACAGTAAGCTGAGGGAAGGGGAGGGGATTGAGGGGAATGGAGGGTGAGGGAAGCGAAAGGATGGAGAAGGATGAGGAGGTGAGGGGCAGGAGAAGAGGCTGGCAGGTAAGCGAGGAGAAAGACAAGTTGACAGCCAAGTAAAGTCAGGTGAGGGGAGGGAGAAGTAGGTGGCCAGGTGAGGGGAGAGTTTGACAATCAGGAGAGGAAAGAGTGAGGGGCAAAATGTAGAGAGCGTTTAAGAGAGGGCAGGATACCCTCTTCCCATTATCCTTAAGGGGCATGTCAGTACCCTTGTCTTCTAATAACATGTTCATTCTACCTTGTCCATAATTATTATAGCATTTACTTTGTCTGTTTCGTAAGGTGAAGTCCAGGATCTTTCCTTAATTCATGGTATAACTTAACAAATCTTTGAGGACAATAGTGTTGTACAGGTCTGAGTACAGCTCAGAGGATGTTGTACTGTCATTGTTCTCATCATCTCAGAGTACTAGTCAAGGTTCAAGTTGTAACTACTCATTTTTCCCCAGTATTTCAGTAAAGTCATAATTTAACATGTTACTTAAACTAAATTTGGTTATTTGCCTTGTTTGATTTAAAAATCACTAGAGCCGTTTGGTTATTCAGCACTTTGTTATACACATGCCGTATCTAACTATCAAATTTATTATAAACAAATTGCTAGTGTGGTGATCATAATCACTCATATATCAGAAATCATAACAAAATATACTAAGACTATTCTATGTTAATTACTCACAGTCAACTATCATTATGCATAAGTCGTCCCGTCTCAATTGCCGTAAGTGTCAGAAATTTTGGACCGAAAGATATGTTGGGTTATTAGTGAGGCGGCAAGCATCCTGTGGGAGGAGTGGCACTCCTTCCAGAGAAGAGGCCACCTGCCCCTAGGCACAAACCACTCTAACCAAAGCCACTGCATTAAGGTGACCCAGTGTCCGGGAAAACCAAATTTGGTGAAAATACTTTTACGAGGTTTGTGTTGAGTCGTTCAAGCATGAAGTCTGTATGTAGGTCTGAAGTTCGACCTGCGGTCTGAGTTTATTTGTATGACGCCATAATGATCCATACCAAATCAATGAGCGTAAATTTAAGATCAAGGGTATTTTCCAATCTGGTGAGTTATATTATTGTTGTCCTAAGACGAATGTCTCAGTGTAATTGTTCACCTTCAGAGGTACTCTGCCATCAGTGTTTGCTACATTCTTCCATCTTAGGCGTCTTAAAGGAAAAAAAAATCACCAGGCAAGATGTTTGTAAGGTTTTTAACGTGTCTTTTTTTTATTTTATTAAATAATTTTTAAAGAGCTACGAATATACCTTTACATACACACACACACACACAGTGTGTGTGTGTATGTGATATATATATATATATATATATATATATATATATATATATATATATATATATATATATATATATATATATATATATATATATATATATATATATATATATATATATATATATATATATATATATATGTTGTATTCTGAGCTCCTCTGCAAAAACAGTGATTATGTGTGAGTGTGGTGAAAGTGTTGAATGATGAAAGCATTTTCTTTTTGGGGATTTTCTTTTTTGAGTCACCCTGCCTCGGTGGGAGACGGCCAACTTGTTGAAAAAAAAAATATATATATATAATAGGCAGAACTTGCGATCTTGGCTTAAATAGCAACGCTCATCTTGCCATATAGAGCAAGTGAAAATTTGTGTATGCAGTAATTTCGCCAAAATCATTCTGAACCTAACGAAAAAAATATATTTCATTGTGTTTGTTTAGTATTAAATTACTGTAAACACATCTAAAATATATTTAGTTGGGTTAGGCTAAAATAAATTGCTCTTGTTAAAACAAGGTTAGGTAAGTTTTCTAAGTTTCTTTTGGTGCAAAATTAATATATATATATATATATATATATATATATATATATATATATATATATATATATATATATATATATATATATATATATATATCGTGCCATATACGTAAAACTTGCGATTTTGTCTTAAATAGCAACGTACTTCTTGCAGATTAAGGCAACCGAAAATTTGTGTATGCAATAATTTCGCAAAAATCATTCTCAACCTAACGAAAAAAAACATATTTCATTGTGTTTATTAAATTATTATATACTTATATAAAATATATTTAGTTGGATTAGGCTTAATTAAATTGCGCTTGTTACAATAATGTTAGGTAAGTTTTCTAAGGTTCTTTTGGTACAAAATCTTTATATTTTATATTAATATAAATGAAAAAACATATATCTTTAAATGTTTAAGAATTTTTTTTAGAAAGGGCTTAATTTTATATGTGCTCTTGCTAACTGACCAGTTTTACCTATTCGGTAAGATCTTTAGCTCTAGATGTTTCGCACTCTTGCGTTGTCAGGAGCTATGCAAGTTGCAAGACAGCAACATATAGGCGGGGAAATTTTCCGAGGCAAGGCAGACGGTATCAGTGGTAACCCATATCACACGAGACAGAAAAAAGACACTAACAACCCTACCACTATGTAAAACAATTGCAGGTTTTCGCTTCACACTCACTTGGCAGGATGGTAGTACCTCCCTGGGTGGTTGCTGTCTACAAACCTACTACAGTGTATGATAAACAATGACTAAATTATAATCTTCTATTTTGAATGCCAGCACTTCAATTACATTATTTGTGGTATTAAAGAGGTAATAAGTTTGTCTTTAACGTACAAACCGATTCTTTCCTGTGACTTGCTGATTCACTTTTTATCTGGTATCCATACTTGCTGTCACAGCAGGTTTTAATAAGAGTCTCTGTGAAGGCTCGAAACACTGCCTTGTACTCTGTGAGAAAGCCATTTTTAAAAGGGATTTTGTTAACATTGTTAGGCACAATAAATAATATAATCAAACGAAGCGCTAAACCCGAGTGCTAGACACACGACTGTATACGTCTACAAAATGTTACATTTGTGTTTGCATTTCCTGGTATCGTTAAGAGTCTGTAGCTCTGATGGCACAGCCAGTGTGTATTGTGTCCAACGTGGCTTATAGATGCCCCTTCCGCCTCACTAAAAACAACCTCTTGTATGTGAATAGCGCCAATTTCACTGCTCACTTGGATGTCCATGTGGCCCGACTCATCTAGTCTCACATGGAAAAACGTAGTTTGTTTCAGCGAAGCAGTTTTATTTTACGATTCATTGCACATTTGTTGGAGGTAATGTGGGCACTTTGTGAAATGACATTACCTTTAGTAAGGCCTTCACGGTATTTCATTATATGACTACATGTTGTGTCCATTTTTCTGGACTGCCCTTGTCTGGAAACATTCAGTGTTTCTACATATTTTATCTTGGTTATTAATTACGGGATCTATTGACAGGTGAATGTATATATTTTGCGCTGGTGGCAAAAGTCGCGGTTTTCAGAAGGCATATCTAATATTTCACTTCGTCTTGGAGGTATATAATCATTGTTCAGATTTGTTCCAAGCACAGCAGTTCTTTTCCCAGAGTCATCTGCTATGTCTGAATTCATACATACACACTTTTTTTTTTTAAACTGAGTGCACTTTATTTATAATTCGGTGTTTAGTGCGCGCAATGTCTGTCTACATCTTGGTTCGCTGTAACATTTTCACTCTCTAGTGTATTTCCTACAGCTTGTGCATCTCTTTCTCCTTGTCTATTTTCTATACATGGAGGTTAGTACTTGCTTCAGAGGTTCTGATTCGTCTTACATTGATTCTTCAATGTGTGAGAGGTAAGAGACGAAAAACTCCCTAGTGAGAGCAGCGACATTTCTCAACATTTCTCATATCTTGAAAGCAGTGTTGTCGTTTTCAGTATGGACACTTTTTGTATTCCCATTTAATAATTTCTCTTACATTTTAAGTGAGTAATAGAATTTCATATTTGACAATGTAATAAGGCTAGAATATTTCTTTTCACAAACTGCACAATTTATATCTGAATGTAGTTGCTTACGTGGTAGTATCAGTATTTATTATTATTAGTAGTATTAGTTTTTAGTCTGGCACTTGTTTCTATGTAATGTAAACATTGTGCAGGTGTAGGGTGTAGTCTTCTTACACGCTTTTTATTGACTTTCTTGTTAATAAACTTAGTGACACTTAAAAATCTGATTTACATATATATATACATTTGACACTGATAACTTTTCATAACTGACTGAGGTGGCAGGGGTGGCAGGGTTGGCAGGGTTGGCAGGGTTGGCAGGGGGGCCGACTGCAGGATTCTGCTGCCATCTATGTATTTCCTAAATCTAAAGTTAATTTGACCACCTGACACTATACAGGCTGTCTCGTGCTATAATTCTCACTGATGTTCCATTCTCTGATGTTACTTTCCCCTCCCTCGCCTCTCTCTTCCTTCCCCTCTCCCCTTCCCCTCCCTCGCCTCTCTCTGCCTTCCCCTCTCCCCTTCCCCTCACTGCTTTCTTATTAATATATTTTTCGCTATGTTTAAATGAAATTAAACGAGATTGATCGCATGAGTTCCTATGATGTAGCGGCCACCATACTGCCATTCACAACCTTGATGTAGCGGCCACCATACTGCCATTCACAACCTTGATGTAGCGGCCACCATACTGCCATTCACAACCTTGATGTAGCGGGCACTGTATTACCATTCACAACCTTGATGTAGCGGCCACTGTACTTCCATTCACAACCTTGATGTAGCGGCCACTGTACTGCCCTTCACAACCTTGATATAGCAACCACTGTACTGCAACTCGAGTGAATTATTTTTTCAGATTTCTTTGAAGAAATAAACTGAAATTCTTTAAAAGAAGTTATTGTAGCACATGTATTGTTTTCAACTTTCCTGTACTACAACACCTGGTTATCGTAGATCACTGGCTGCTTTTCTGCAACTCTCACATTCACTAGAGTTGTCATTCTTTCTCTCACTCACACAATACCTTAGGCATTATAGTCACCATCAATGTCATCAGAAATGATTCAGAATTTTAAGATTACAACCACAATATCACTATTATCCATACAACGTCTTAGGGATAAGTCATTATTATCAAAGTCATCACTATCACATATATCTTAGAACACATCTTGGAATATATCTTATCTGGAACATATTCGTACAGCATAATGATGTCAACGAGATAACGTCAGTTGATCAAATGAAAATGCTGGCCCATAGATGGCTCCAACTTCATCCTGTTCCCTACTTGTATGTCTCATAACAATAAAAATGCTTTCAAATGAGCTGATGTAGGTAACAGCTCTCAGCTTGTCAATAAAGTTAGGAATCCTTAACCTGTAAATAGCTTGTCAATAAAACTAGGGATTCTTAACCTTGTCAAATCCTGTGTAAAAAAAAAAAAATAAGAATTAATCGTCTTCAACACTGCCATCAGCTACACAATATCTTGGACATTAGATAGTACACACTTGATCTGCACTTAAAAACCCTCATTTCAGTCACTGTCAGGAGTAACTACTGCTCCTATCTTAGGGCAGCTTCTCCCTTACCAAAAATGTCGATGCAATTCTGAGAAAAGAGATTCATCTCATCATTTGGTCTGACCTCCCTTGTAAACTTGGCTCCCACCGCTATATTCTCTTAATTCTGACTCTGAAGAATTAGCCACATGTTTACCTCTGAGTGTATTGCCAAGTAATACTGGCAAAAACACCATCTTCTCTGAGTTGTTGTTGAAGTAATGCAAGAATACGGAGTAGATCTTGTAGACTAACCTACTGTACCACCCTACTTACGTATTCCCTGCCATCTTTTGATTTTCAGAACCACGAGAATTTGTGGATAGATCTTGTGGTTATGATTTTATGTTTTTCAACTAGTCAATCATCTTTCAGTGGGCAACTGTGGCTTGAACTATATTAAATAATTTAACCACAAAGCTTTTGCAACACCATCCTCAATACCACAAATTATATTATCAATTATAAACACTCACACCTACCATAACATTCCGCTAGTCATAACACAACATAATAGAGAAAAATAATATTTCCGGTATATCACTCCATTCTACCCTTAAATACTTCTTGTCTCCACCTCTCTTTCCCTACCCCCAGTCACCTCCCGCGGTCCCCTCCCCTTCCTTCCCTCTCCCACCTTGGCCCGGTTACCAGCATAGTTTTAGCAAGTTTAGGATTAGTTTGTTAACATGTTTAAAGCACGTGTATATTGTTAATTGTTGTAGTTGGTGTTAATTTTTTATTTCCACTTTTCTGTCAACATGTTTGGAGCTTAGGTCAGCAAGATGAAAATATTTCTGCGACTTTTTATATAATAATAATAATAATAATAATAATAATAATAATAATAATAATAATAATAATATCACTGTTGTTATTCCATGTTTTTAAATACCTCTTTTTCATATTGTAACTCATCATTAACAATAAAAACTGCAAAAAGAGTTGTGTCACCCTCTTGTAAAATATAACCTGTCATGAATCCACTGTTAAAAAACTTAAAGTATAATGTAGAATCAGTAAAACCCGCATTCATATCAAGGAATATATAACCAAGAATTTGAAGTGTATGTACCTCGGGGATGGGAAGAGTGTCCCTCTGAGACACAGGTGTCCTTCTGCCCTTAGCTATTCAAACAAATTCCCAATTCTTATCCATAAGCGTCGACAACACTAGCGTTACTAAATTTTACCTGGGTCCACTGATTTTATTCTGAGTCCTGCTTGCACTTCTCAATTAACATTTATATATATACATTTTGTTGGCAGCCTCAGTCACATAAGTCATTGGAAAGGCTGCAACATTTTTTCCAGTTGCACGAGACTCCGGCACCTAGACTCTGGTCGACACTCTCCGCTCACAAAATATGAACCGTTCACAACAAGGGCTCTGGAGGCCTTGAATGGAAATCACAAAATAAGCTGCTAAATGATTTCTTGAAAATGGGACTGAGGGAGAGCAAGAGGAGGAGAAAGGTGAGAACAGGAGAGGGGAGGGGAGGGAAGCGATGGAAGTGAGAGCAGTAGGGGAGAGGAAGATGAAAAGAGAAGATAGACATGAAAATGAGACCAGGAAGGGAGAAAAATGTAAAAGAAGAAGCATAGAAGAAGGTAATAAGAGATAAGATAAGATTTCGTTCGGATTTTTAACCCCGGAGGGTTAGCCACCCAGGATAACCCAAGAAAGTCAGTGCGTCATCGAGGACTGTCTAACTTATTTCCATTGGGGTCCTTAATCTTGTCCCCCAGGATGCGACCCACACCAGTCGACTAACACCCAGGTACCTATTTGCTGCTAGGTGAACAGGACAACAGGTGTAAGGAAACGTGTCGAAATGTTTCCACCCGCCGGGAATCGAACCCGGGCCCTCCGTGTGTAATGATGTAGTCTACTGTACTGTAGCTGGCCACCAGCAGCAACAGCCTGGTTGACCAGGCAAGCATCCAGATGAACCTAGCCCATGGCCAGACTCCAGTAGAAACACTCTCGAAACTCATCAAAAGCACATCAAAGGTACGGTAATGACGGGTTGTATTCTTACACTACCACAATTTTCTCTCTTTTACATTGAGTTTCTACCAATAAAATCTCAACATTACTTGTGTCGAGGATTATATTTTTCAAGTTTGTATTCTTTCTTAAATAATAGTGTAGTGGTACACTGTAGTGTTGTAGGTAGTGTAGTGGTACACTGCAGTGTTGTAGGTAGTGTAGTGGTGCACTGTAGTGTTGTAGGTAGTGTAGTGGTACACTGTAGTGTTGTAGGTAGTGTAGTGGTACACTGTAGTGTTGTAGGTAGTGTAGTGGTGCACTGTAGTGTTGTAGGTAGTGTAGTGGTACACTGCAGTGTTGTAGGTAGTGTAGCGGTACACTGTAGTGTTGTAGGTAGTGTAGTGGTACACTGCAGTGTTGTAGGTAGTGTAGCGGTACACTGTAGTGTTGTAGGTAGTGTGGCGGTACACTGTAGTGTTGTAGGTAGTGTAGTGGTACACTGTAGTGTTGTAGGTAGTGTGGCGGTACACTGTAGTGTTGTAGGTAGTGTAGTGGTACACTGTAGTGTTGTAGGTAGTGTAGTGGTGCACTGTAGTGTTGTAGGTAGTGTAGTGGTACACTGCAGTGTTGTAGGTAGTGTAGCGGTACACTGCAGTGTTGTAGGTAGTGTAGCGGTACACTGTAGTGTTGTAGGTAGTGTAGTGGTACACTGCAGTGTTGTAGGTAGTGTAGTGGTACACTGCAGTGTTGTAGGTAGTGTAGCGGTACACTGTAGTGTTGTAGGTAGTGTAGTGGTGCACTGTAGTGTTGTAGGTAGTGTAGTGGTGCACTGCAGTGTTGTAGGTAGTGTAGTGGTACACTGTAGTGTTGTAGGTAGTGTAGTGGTACACTGTAGTGTTGTAGGTAGTGTAGCGGTACACTGCAGTGTTGTAGGTAGTGTAGTGGTGCACTGCAGTGTTGTAGGTAGTGTAGTGGTACACTGTAGTGTTGTAGGTAGTGTAGTGGTACACTGTAGTGTTGTAGGTAGTGTAGCGGTACACTGCAGTGTTGTAGGTAGTGTAGTGGTACACTGTAGAGTTGTAGGTAGTGTAGTGGTACACTGTAGTGTTGTAGGTAGTGTAGTGGTACACTGTAGTGTTGTAGGTAGTGTAGTGGTGCACTGTAGTGTTGTAGGTAGTGTAGCGGTACACTGTAGTGTTGTAGGTAGTGTAGCGGTACACTGTAGTGTTGTAGGTAGTGTAGTGGTACACTGCAGTGTTGTAGGTAGTGTAGCGGTACACTGCAGTGTTGTAGGTAGTGTAGCGGTACACTGCAGTGTTGTAGGTAGTGTAGCGGTACACTGTAGTGTTGTAGGTAGTGTAGCGGTACACTGCAGTGTTGTAGGTAGTGTAGCGGTACACTGTAGTGTTGTAGGTAGTGTAGCGGTACACTGCAGTGTTGTAGGTAGTGTAGCGGTACACTGTAGTGTTGTAGGTAGTGTAGCGGTACACTGTAGTGTTGTAGGTAGTGTAGGGGTACACTGCAGTGTTGTAGGTAGTGTAGCGGTACACTGCAGTGTTGTAGGTAGTGTAGCGGTACACTGTAGTGTTGTAGGTAGTGTAGCGGTACACTGTAGTGTTGTAGGTAGTGTAGCGGTACACTGTAGTGTTGTAGGTAGTGTAGTGGTACACTGCAGTGTTGTAGGTAGTGTAGTGGTACACTGTAGTGTTGTAGGTAGTGTAGTGGTACACTGCAGTGTTGTAGGTAGTGTAGTGGTACACTGCAGTGTTGTAGGTAGTGTAGTGGTACACTGTAGTGTTGTAGGTAGTGTAGTGGTACACTGCAGTGTTGTAGGTAGTGTAGTGGTACAATGTAGTGTTGTAGGTAGTGTAGTGGTACACTGCAATGTTGTAGGTAGTGTAGTGGTACACTGTAGTGTTGTAGGTAGTGTAGTGGTACACTGCAGTGTTGTAGGTAGTGTAGCGGTACACTGTAGTGTTGTAGGTAGTGTAGCGGTACACTGTAGTGTTGTAGGTAGTGTAGTGGTACACTGTAGTGTTGTAGGTAGTGTAGCGGTACACTGTAGTGTTGTAGGTAGTGTAGGGGTACACTGTAGTGTTGTAGGTAGTGTAGCGGTACACTGTATTGTAGGTAGTGTAGTGGTACACTGTAGTGTTGTAGGTAGTGTAGCGGTACACTGTAGTGTTGTAGGTAGTGTAGTGGTACACTGTAGTGTTGTAGGTAGTGTAGTGGTACACTGTAGTGTTGTAGGTAGTGTAGTGGTACACTGTAGTGTTGTAGGTAGTGTAGCGGTACACTGTAGTGTTGTAGGTAGTGTAACGGTACACTGTAGTGTTGTAGGTAGTGTAGCGGCACACTGTAGTGTTGTAGGTAGTGTAGTGGTACACTGTAGTGTTGTAGGTAGTGTAGCGGTACACTGTAGTGTTGTAGGTAGTGTAGCGGTACACTGTAGTGTTGTAGGTAGTGTAGTGGTGCACTGTAGTGTTGTAGGTAGTGTAGTGGTGCACTGTAGTGTTGTAGGTAGTGTAGTGGTGCACTGTAGTGTTGTAGGTAGTGTAGTGGTGCACTGTAGTGTTGTAGGTAGTGTAGTGGTGCACTATAGTGTTGTAGGTAGTGTAACGGTACACTGTAGTGTTGTAGGTAGTGTAGCGGTACACTGTAGTGCTGTAGGTAGTGTAGCGGTACACTGTAGTGCTGTAGGTAGTGTAGCGGTACACTGTAGTGTTGTAGGTAGTGTAGCGGTACACTGTAGTTGTAGGCAGTGTAGCGGTACACTGTAGTGTTGTAGGTAGTGTAGCGGTACACTGTAGTGTTGTAGGTAGTGTAGCGGTACACTGTAGTGTTGTAGGTAGTGTAGTGGTGCACTGTAGTGTTGTAGGTAGTGTTGTGGTGTACTGTAGCGTTGTAGGTAGTGTAGTGGTGCACTGTAGTGTTGTAGGTAGTGTAGTGGTGCACTGTAGTGTTGTAGGTAGTGTTGTGGTGCACTGTAGTGTTGTAGGTAGTGTTGTGGTGTACTGTAGCGTTGTAGGTAGTGTAGTGGTGCACTGTAGTGTTGTAGGTAGTGTTGTGGTGCACTGTAGTGTTGTAGGTAGTGTGGTGGTGCACTGTAGCGTTGTAGGTAGTGTAGTGGTGCACTGTAGTGTTGTAGGTAGTGTAGTGGTGCACTGTAGCGTTGTAGGTAGTGTAGTGGTACACTGTAGTGTTGTAGGTAGTGTAGCGGTACACTGTAGTGTTGTAGGTAGTGTAGTGGTGCACTGTAGTGTTGTAGGTAGTGTAGTGGTACACTGTAGTGTTGTAGGTAGTGTAGTGGTACACTGTAGTGTTGTAGGTAGTGTAGTGGTACACTGTAGTGTTGTAGGTAGTGTAGCGGTACACTGTAGTGTTCTAGGTAGTGTAGTGGTGCACTGTAGCGTTGTAGGTAGTGTAGTGGTGCACTGTAGTGTTGTAGGTAGTGTTGTGGTGCACTGTAGTGTTGTAGGTAGTGTAGTGGTGCACTGTAGTGTTGTAGGTAGTGTAGTGGTGCACTGTAGTGTTGTAGGTAGTGTTGTGGTGTACTGTAGCGTTGTAGGTAGTGTAGTGGTGCACTGTAGTGTTGTAGGTAGTGTAGTGGTACACTGTAGTGTTGTAGGTAGTGTAGCGGTACACTGTAGTGTTGTAGGTAGTGTAGTGGTGCACTGTAGCGTTGTAGGTATTGTAGTGGTGCACTGTAGTGTTGTAGGTAGTGTAGTGGTACACTGTAGTGTTGTAGGTAGTGTAGTGGTACACTGTAGTGTTGTAGGTAGTGTAGTGGTGCACTGTAGCGTTGTAGGTAGTGTAGTGGTGCACTGTAGTGTTGTAGGTAGGGTAGTGGTACACTGTAGTGTTGTAGGTAGTGTAGTGGTACACTGCAGTGTTGTAGGTAGTGTAGCGGTACACTGTAGTGTTGTAGGTAGTGTAGTGGTACACTGTAGTGTTGTAGGTAGTGTAGTGGTACACTGTAGTGTTGTAGGTAGTGTAGCGGTACACTGTAGTGTTGTAGGTAGTGTAGTGGTGCACTGTAGCGTTGTAGGTAGTGTAGTGGTGCACTGTAGTGTTGTAGGTAGTGTTGTGGTGCACTGTAGTGTTGTAGGTAGTGTAGTGGTGCACTGTAGTGTTGTAGGTAGTGTAGTGGTGCACTGTAGTGTTGTAGGTAGTGTTGTGGTGCACTGTAGTGTTGTAGGTAGTGTTGTGGTGCACTGTAGTGTTGTAGGTAGTGTTGTGGTGTACTGTAGCGTTGCAGGTAGTGTTGTAGGTAGTGTAGTGGTGCACTGTAGTGTTGTGGTGCACTGTAGTGTTGTAGGTAGTGTAGTGGTGCACTGTAGTGTTGTAGGTAGTGTTGTAGGTAGTGTAGTGGTGCACTGTAGTGTTGTAGGTAGTGTAGTGGTGCACTGTAATGTTGTAGGTAGTGTAGTGGTGCACTGTAGTGTTGTACGTAGTGTTGTGGTGTACTGTAGCGTTGTATGTAGTGTTGTAGGTAGTGTAGTGGTGCACTGTAGTGTTGTAGGTATTGTTGTGGTGCACTGTAGTGCTGTAGGTAGTGTTGTGGTGTACTGTAGCGTTGTAGGTAGTGTAGTGGTGCACTGTAGTATTGTGGTGCACTGTAGTGTTGTAGGTAGTGTAGTGGTGCATTGTAGTGTTGTAGGTAGTGTAGTGGTGCATTGTAGTGTTGTAGGTAGTAGTGCACTGTAATGTTGTAGGTAGTGTTGTGGTGTACTGTAGCGTTGTAGGTAGTGTAGTGGTGCACTGTAGTGTTGTAGGTAGTGTAGGGGTACACTGTAGTGTTGTAGGTAGTGTAGCGGTACACTGTATTGTAGGTAGTGTAGTGGTACACTGTAGTGTTGTAGGTAGTGTAGCGGTACACTGTAGTGTTGTAGGTAGTGTAGTGGTACACTGTAGTGTTGTAGGTAGTGTAGTGGTACACTGTAGTGTTGTAGGTAGTGTAGTGGTACACTGTAGTGTTGTAGGTAGTGTAGCGGTACACTGTAGTGTTGTAGGTAGTGTAGCGGTACACTGTAGTGTTGTAGGTAGTGTAGCGGTACACTGTAGTGTTGTAGGTAGTGTGGTGGTGCACTGTAGCGTTGTAGGTAGTGTAGTGGTGCACTGTAGTGTTGTAGGTAGTGTAGTGGTGCACTGTAGTGTTGTAGGTAGTGTGGTGGTGCACTGTAGCGTTGTAGGTAGTGTAGTGGTGCACTGTAGTGTTGTAGGTAGTGTAGTGGTGCACTGTAGCGTTGTAGGTAGTGTAGTGGTACACTGTAGTGTTGTAGGTAGTGTAGCGGTACACTGTAGTGTTGTAGGTAGTGTAGTGGTGCACTGTAGTGTTGTAGGTAGTGTAGTGGTACACTGTAGTGTTGTAGGTAGTGTAGTGGTACACTGTAGTGTTGTAGGTAGTGTAGTGGTACACTGTAGTGTTGTAGGTAGTGTAGCGGTACACTGTAGTGTTGTAGGTAGTGTAGTGGTGCACTGTAGCGTTGTAGGTAGTGTAGTGGTGCACTGTAGTGTTGTAGGTAGTGTTGTGGTGCACTGTAGTGTTGTAGGTAGTGTAGTGGTGCACTGTAGTGTTGTAGGTAGTGTAGTGGTGCACTGTAGTGTTGTAGGTAGTGTAGTGGTGCACTGTAGTGTTGTAGGTAGTGTTGTGGTGTACTGTAGCGTTGTAGGTAGTGTAGTGGTGCACTGTAGTGTTGTAGGTAGTGTAGTGGTACACTGTAGTGTTGTAGGTAGTGTAGCGGTACACTGTAGTGTTGTAGGTAGTGTAGTGGTGCACTGTAGCGTTGTAGGTATTGTAGTGGTGCACTGTAGTGTTGTAGGTAGTGTAGTGGTACACTGTAGTGTTGTAGGTAGTGTAGTGGTACACTGTAGTGTTGTAGGTAGTGTAGTGGTGCACTGTAGCGTTGTAGGTAGTGTAGTGGTGCACTGTAGTGTTGTAGGTAGGGTAGTGGTACACTGTAGTGTTGTAGGTAGTGTAGTGGTACACTGCAGTGTTGTAGGTAGTGTAGCGGTACACTGTAGTGTTGTAGGTAGTGTAGTGGTACACTGTAGTGTTGTAGGTAGTGTAGTGGTACACTGTAGTGTTGTAGGTAGTGTAGCGGTACACTGTAGTGTTGTAGGTAGTGTAGTGGTGCACTGTAGCGTTGTAGGTAGTGTAGTGGTGCACTGTAGTGTTGTAGGTAGTGTTGTGGTGCACTGTAGTGTTGTAGTTAGTGTAGTGGTGCACTGTAGTGTTGTAGGTAGTGTAGTGGTGCACTGTAGTGTTGTAGGTAGTGTTGTGGTGCACTGTAGTGTTGTAGGTAGTGTTGTGGTGCACTGTAGTGTTGTAGGTAGTGTTGTGGTGTACTGTAGCGTTGCAGGTAGTGTTGTAGGTAGTGTAGTGGTGCACTGTAGTGTTGTGGTGCACTGTAGTGTTGTAGGTAGTGTAGTGGTGCACTGTAGTGTTGTAGGTAGTGTTGTAGGTAGTGTAGTGGTGCACTGTAGTGTTGTAGGTAGTGTAGTGGTGCACTGTAATGTTGTAGGTAGTGTAGTGGTGCACTGTAGTGTTGTACGTAGTGTTGTGGTGTACTGTAGCGTTGTATGTAGTGTTGTAGGTAGTGTAGTGGTGCACTGTAGTGTTGTAGGTATTGTTGTGGTGCACTGTAGTGCTGTAGGTAGTGTTGTGGTGTACTGTAGCGTTGTAGGTAGTGTAGTGGTGCACTGTAGTATTGTGGTGCACTGTAGTGTTGTAGGTAGTGTAGTGGTGCATTGTAGTGTTGTAGGTAGTGTAGTGGTGCATTTTAGTGTTGTAGGTAGTAGTGCACTGTAATGTTGTAGGTAGTGTTGTGGTGTACTGTAGCGTTGTAGGTAGTGTAGTGGTGCACTGTAGTGTTGTAGGTAGTGTAGGGGTACACTGTAGTGTTGTAGGTAGTGTAGCGGTACACTGTATTGTAGGTAGTGTAGTGGTACACTGTAGTGTTGTAGGTAGTGTAGCGGTACACTGTAGTGTTGTAGGTAGTGTAGTGGTACACTGTAGTGTTGTAGGTAGTGTAGTGGTACACTGTAGTGTTGTAGGTAGTGTAGTGGTACACTGTAGTGTTGTAGGTAGTGTAGCGGTACACTGTAGTGTTGTAGGTAGTGTAGCGGTACACTGTAGTGTTGTAGGTAGTGTAGCGGTACACTGTAGTGTTGTAGGTAGTGTAGTGGTACACTGTAGTGTTGTAGGTAGTGTAGCGGTACACTGTAGTGTTGTAGGTAGTGTAGTGGTGCACTGTAGTGTTGTAGGTAGTGTAGTGGTGCATTGTAGTGTTGTAGGTAGTGTAGTGGTGCACTGTAGTGTTGTAGGTAGTGTAGTGGTGCACTGTAGTGTTGTAGGTAGTGTAGTGGTGCACTATAGTGTTGTAGGTAGTGTAACGGTACACTGTAGTGTTGTAGGTAGTGTAGCGGTACACTGTAGTGCTGTAGGTAGTGTAGCGGTACACTGTAGTGCTGTAGGTAGTGTAGCGGTACACTGTAGTGCTGTAGGTAGTGTAGCGGTACACTGTAGTGTTGTAGGTAGTGTAGCGGTACACTGTAGTTGTAGGCAGTGTAGCGGTACACTGTAGTGTTGTAGGTAGTGTAGCGGTACACTGTAGTGTTGTAGGTAGTGTAGCGGTACACTGTAGTGTTGTAGGTAGTGTAGTGGTGCACTGTAGTGTTGTAGGTAGTGTTGTGGTGTACTGTAGCGTTGTAGGTAGTGTAGTGGTGCACTGTAGTGTTGTAGGTAGTGTAGTGGTGCACTGTAGTGTTGTAGGTAGTGTTGTGGTGCACTGTAGTGTTGTAGGTAGTGTTGTGGTGTACTGTAGCGTTGTAGGTAGTGTAGTGGTCCACTGTAGTGTTGTAGGTAGTGTTGTGGTGCACTGTAGTGTTGTAGGTAGTGTGGTGGTGCACTGTAGCGTTGTAGGTAGTGTAGTGGTGCACTGTAGTGTTGTAGGTAGTGTAGTGGTGCACTGTAGCGTTGTAGGTAGTGTAGTGGTACACTGTAGTGTTGTAGGTAGTGTAGCGGTACACTGTAGTGTTGTAGGTAGTGTAGTGGTGCACTGTAGTGTTGTAGGTAGTGTAGTGGTACACTGTAGTGTTGTAGGTAGTGTAGTGGTACACTGTAGTGTTGTAGGTAGTGTAGTGGTACACTGTAGTGTTGTAGGTAGTGTAGCGGTACACTGTAGTGTTGTAGGTAGTGTAGCGGTACACTGTAGTGTTGTAGGTAGTGTAGTGGTGCACTGTAGCGTTGTAGGTAGTGTAGTGGTGCACTGTAGTGTTGTAGGTAGTGTTGTGGTGCACTGTAGTGTTGTAGGTAGTGTAGTGGTGCACTGTAGTGTTGTAGGTAGTGTAGTGGTGCACTGTAGTGTTGTAGGTAGTGTTGTGGTGTACTGTAGCGTTGTAGGTAGTGTAGTGGTGCACTGTAGTGTTGTAGGTAGTGTAGTGGTACACTGTAGTGTTGTAGGTAGTGTAGCGGTACACTGTAGTGTTGTAGGTAGTGTAGTGGTGCACTGTAGCGTTGTAGGTATTGTAGTGGTGCACTGTAGTGTTGTAGGTAGTGTAGTGGTACACTGTAGTGTTGTAGGTAGTGTAGTGGTACACTGTAGTGTTGTAGGTAGTGTAGTGGTGCACTGTAGCGTTGTAGGTAGTGTAGTGGTGCACTGTAGTGTTGTAGGTAGGGTAGTGGTACACTGTAGTGTTGTAGGTAGTGTAGTGGTACACTGCAGTGTTGTAGGTAGTGTAGCGGTACACTGTAGTGTTGTAGGTAGTGTAGTGGTACACTGTAGTGTTGTAGGTAGTGTAGTGGTACACTGTAGTGTTGTAGGTTGTGTAGCGGTACACTGTAGTGTTGTAGGTAGTGTAGTGGTGCACTGTAGCGTTGTAGGTAGTGTAGTGGTGCACTGTAGTGTTGTAGGTAGTGTTGTGGTGCACTGTAGTGTTGTAGGTAGTGTAGTGGTGCACTGTAGTGTTGTAGGTAGTGTAGTGGTGCACTGTAGTGTTGTAGGTAGTGTTGTGGTGCACTGTAGTGTTGTAGGTAGTGTTGTGGTGCACTGTAGTGTTGTAGGTAGTGTTGTGGTGTACTGTAGCGTTGCAGGTAGTGTTGTAGGTAGTGTAGTGGTGCACTGTAGTGTTGTGGTGCACTGTAGTGTTGTAGGTAGTGTAGTGGTGCACTGTAGTGTTGTAGGTAGTGTAGTGGTGCACTGTAGTGTTGTAGGTAGTGTAGTGGTGCACTGTAATGTTGTAGGTAGTGTAGTGGTGCACTGTAGTGCTGTAGGTAGTGTTGTGGTGTAGTGTTGTGGTGTACTGTAGCGTTGTTTGTAGTGTTGTAGGTAGTGTAGTGGTGCACTGTAGTGTTGTAGGTATTGTTGTGGTGCACTGTAGTGCTGTAGGTAGTGTTGTGGTGTACTGTAGCGTTGTAGGTAGTGTAGTGGTGCACTGTAGTATTGTGGTGCACTGTAGTGTTGTAGGTAGTGTAGTGGTGCATTGTAGTGTTGTAGGTAGTGTAGTGGTGCATTGTAGTGTTGTAGGTAGTAGTGCACTGTAATGTTGTAGGTAGTGTTGTGGTGTACTGTAGCGTTGTAGGTAGTGTAGTGGTGCACTGTAGTGTTGTAGGTAGTGTTGTGGTGTACTGTAGCGTTGTATGTAGTGTTGTAGGTAGTGTAGTGGTGCACTGTAGTGTTGTAGGTAGTGTTGTGGTGCACTGTAGTGCTGTAGGTAGTGTTGTGGTGTACTGTAGCGTTGTAGGTAGTGTAGTGGTGCACTGTAGTATTGTGGTGCACTGTAGTGTTGTAGGTAGTGTAGTGGTGCATTGTAGTGTTGTAGGTAGTGTAGTGGTGCACTGTAGTGTTGTAGGTAGTGTTGTGGTGCACTGTAGTGCTGTAGGTAGTGTTGTGGTGTACTGTAGCGTTGTAGGTAGTGTAGTGGTGCACTGTAGTATTGTGGTGCACTGTAGTGTTGTAGGTAGTGTAGTGGTGCATTGTAGTGTTGTAGGTAGTGTAGTGGTGCATTGTAGTGTTGTAGGTAGTGGTGCACTGTAATGTTGTAGGTAGTGTTGTGGTGCACTGTAGTGTTGTAGGTAGTGTAGTGGTGTGCTGTAGTGTTGTAGGTAGTGTAGTGGTGCACTGTAGTGTTGTAGGTAGTGTAGTGGTGTGCTGTAGTGTTGTAGGTAGTGTAGTGGTGCACTGTAGTGTTGTAGGTAGTGTAGTGGTGTGCTGTAGTGTTGTAGGTAGTGTAGTGTTGCACTGTAGTGTAGTGGTACACTGTAGTGGGCGATCACTGTCATTCAAGACAACTGGACGCCCATTACCGGATATCAAATATTCACTAACCACCGAGTCACGTAGTGGCCTGCGCCGGCTCTAGTGGAGGAAGAGGAAGAGGAAGAGGAGGAGGAGGAGGAGGAGGAGGAGGGAGGAGGAGGAGTTGGAGGAGTTGGAGGAGGAGGATGAGGAGGAGGATGAGGAGGAGGAGGAGGAGGAGGAGGAAGAAGAAGAAGAAGAAGAGGAGGAGAAGAGGAAGAGGAAAGCACTGATGTCCAAATTGATTAAAATCTTTCAAGTTTAAAGACGCAAGACCTGTAAATACAAGAGATCACAGCTGCACAACCTAAGGGTTTAGCGCACGTAGCTCCTGCCTCTCGAAAATGCCCAAGTGGTCTTGGATACAGTGAAAGACAAAGGGCGGATGTAAAATACACAGACTTTACAAAAGTTTTCAATAAGTGTAATGTTACAATATCTCATAAAAAAAACACTTGCAAGTAGGAAAAAAAGAGTTCGTAATTTTTTTTTTTACCAACTCGATGCCAAAAAGCAATAAAGTAAATTTAGAGACTGTCACAGTGGTATCTTTTCCTCAAGGCACAATACTTGCCTCAGTTCTTTATCTCACATGAGACATTAACAAAGACGTAAATCACAACAATTTAGAAATCATTACAAACGATATTTCAATTTGTATGAGAGTGGCGTCAATTAAGGAAACTGCAAATTTCCAACCTGACATAAACAAAGTCTTGAAGTGGACCACAAAACAATGTGATGTTATTCTGTTATGGAAAACTTGAAAGAATTAAAAACCAAAATGGGATATACAGTAAAACAAACTTAAATCTCTCAATAGAAGAGGAGAAATATGAGGGACTTAAAACAAAAGTGTGTGAAGGTGTTACACTCAAGGCTCACAGAAGTGTTATATCACAACTGCAAGAAAAACGATACGCTGGATAACTAGAACTTTCAAAACATGAGAAGCTAAGCCAGTGACGATCCTCTAAGTCAGCTGTACTGTCTAGACCAGAAGACTGCTGACAGCCCCTTTTAAGGCAGACGAAATTGCAAATCCGGAGAATGTAAATAGGATTTTCACTGCCGTTATAAATTCGGTCAAACAAGTAACTGACCTGGAATGCCTTTAGTCCCTTGAATTGTACTCTTAGGAAGGCGGCTGAGATGCATCTAAATTTACACCTACAAAAAAATCTGGAGGGATTAGCTGCAAATCTGCACACTAAAATTACTCCCTATGAGAGCTTGGCAAAAAGTGCAAAAATAATCCTAGATCTGTAATATTTCTTCTATCTGTTGGTAGCAGGTTGAATATCATAGCCCATCGATGTCGACAATGTTCTTTGAGTGTGCCCATAGCACACCTACTTTCCGCTGGGTCTATTTTAAACTACCTCCCATATTTTTCACTCCAACAATTTGTTACGTTAGTCTCCGGGTTTCGGACAAGGCTCTCGAGTATCTATCACGTACACATTATAATGCATCTCTCTCTCCCCCTCTCTCCTTCGCTCCAGAGTACTGCGCTAGTGTAATACGGGAGTTTTATATTAATTACTTCCACTGTTCACTCGGCCCGGGTGACTGCACACGGGAGGCTGAGTACTCGTTATTATAATGGTCCCAGTAGCATGGGGACTGGGGACTGGTGGAGGGTGAGTGAAGGCACACTTTAATTCCTCAAGCACCTCCTTTCCTTCCCTCCCACCTCACCCTGATCACAACAGCTCTCTAAAGATTAATACCTCAACCCGCCTTCCTCCTTGTCATAACATTCACCCCTCTCTACCATCCACAACTCAAGGCTCCCCTCCCTCCCCACTACGACACCCAGACTCCACTCCTTCCCAACACAACCCCTAACCACCCCTTCCTTTCTATCGCAACCCCCAAACACTACTTCCAAACACAACCCCCCGAACACTTCTTCCTTCTCAACACAACCCCCGAACTCTTATTCCTTCCCAACACAATCCCCAAACAACCCTTCCTTCCCACCACAACCCTAAACACCTCTTCCCGCCATAACCTCACTCCTCCCTCTTTATTGCATCCCTCTCGCACTTTCAAGAAGAAGGTATCTTTAGGCTGGAGCACCTTAAGAAGTACTCTCCAGGCGCTGACATCATATTACCCAAGTATCTTTCAACACAACCAAATTTAATGCATCTTACAGAACAATGCACTTACAGTAAAAGCGGTACAATAATTTCTTCAGATCGCAGTTTGTATTGGTGAACGAGTCTCTAGTTACAACCCTTGGCTATGACAGTTATGTACAGATCAGCTGTGTGTGTGTGTGTGTGTGTGTGTGTGTGTGTGTGTGTGTGTGTGTGTGTGTGTGTGTGTGTGTGTGTGTGTGTGTGTGTGTGTGTGTTTACTCACCTAGTTGTTGAGGTTGCGGGGGTCGAGTCCGAGCTCCTGGCCCCGCCTCTTCACTGATCGCTACTAGGTCACTCTCCCTGAGCCGTGAGCTTTATCATACCTCTGCTTAAAGCTATGTATGGATCCTGCCTCCACTACATCGCTTCCCAAACTATTCCACTTACTGACTACTCTGTGGCTGAAGAAATACTTCCTAACATCCCTGTGATTCATCTGTGTCTTCAGCTTCCAACTGTGTCCCCTTGTTACTGTGTCCAATCTCTGGAACATCCTGTCTTTGTCCACCTTGTCAATTCCTCTCAGTATTTTGTATGTCGTTATCATGTCCCCCCTATCTCTCCTGTCCTCCAGTGTCGTCAGGTTGATTTCCCTTAACCTCTCCTCGTAGGACATACCTCTTAGCTCGGGGACTAGTCTTGTTGCAAACCTTTGCACTTTCTCTAGTTTCTTTACGTGCTTGGCTAGGTGTGGGTTCCAAACTGGTGCCGCATACTCCAATATGGGCCTAACGTACACGGTGTACAGGGTCCTGAATGATTCCTTATTAAGATGTCGGAATGCTGTTCTGAGGTTTGCTAGGCGCCCATATGCTGCAGAAGTTATTTGGTTGATGTGCGCTTCAGGAGATGTGCCTGGTGTTATACTCACCCCAAGATCTTTTTCCTTGAGTGAGGTTTGTAGTCTCTGGCCCCCTAGACTGTACTCCGTCTGCGGTCTTCTTTGCCCTTCCCCAATCTTCATGACTTTGCACTTGGTGGGATTGAACTCCAGGAGCCAATTGCTGGACCAGGTCTGCAGCCTGTCCAGATCCCTTTGTAGTTCTGCCTGGTCTTCGATCGAGTGAATTCTTCTCATCAACTTCACGTCATCTGCAAACAGGGACACCTCAGAGTCTATTCCTTCCGTCATGTCGTTCACAAATACCAGAAACAGCACTGTGCCTAGGACTGCCCCCTGTGGGACCCCGCTGGTCACAGGTGCCCACTCTGACACCTCGCCACGTACCATGACTCGCTGCTGTCTTCCTGACAAGTATTCCCTGATCCATTGTAGTGCCTTCCCTGTTATCCCTGCTTGGTCCTCCAGTTTTTGCACCAATCTCTTGTGTGGAACTGTGTCAAACGCCTTCTTGCAGTCCAAGAAAATGCAATCCACCCACCCCTCCCTCTCTTGTCTTACTGCTGTCACCATGTCATAGAACTCCAGTAGGTTTGTGACACAGGATTTCCCGTCCCTGAAACCATGTTGGCTGCTGTTGAGATCGTTCCTTTCTAGGTGTTCCACTACTCTTCTCCTGATAATCTTCTCCATGATTTTGCATACTATACATGTCAGTGACACTGGTCTGTAGTTTAATGCTTCATGTCTGTCTCCTTTTTTTAAAGATTGGGACTACATTTGCTGTCTTCCATGTCTCAGGCAATCTCCCTGTTTCGATAGATGTATTGAATATTGTTGTTAGGGGTACACATAACGCCTCTGCTCCCTCTCTCAATACCCATGGGGAGATGTTATCTGGCCCCATTGCCTTTGAGGTATCTAGCTCACTCAGAAGCCTCTTCACTTCTTCCTCGGTTGTGTGCACTGTGTCCAGCACATGGTGGTGTGCCCCACCTCTCTGTCTTTCTGGAGCCCCTTCTGTCTCCTCTGTGAACACTTCTTTGAATCTCTTGTTGAGTTCCTCACATACTTCACGGTCATTTCTTGTTGTCTCTCCTCCTTCCTTCCTTAGCCTGATTACCTGGTCCTTGACTGTTGTTTTCTTCCTGATGTGGCTGTACAACAGTTTCGGGTCAGATTTGGCTTTCGCTGCTATGTCGTTTTCATATTGTCTTTGGGCCTCCCTTCTTATCTGTGCATATTCGTTTCTGGCTCTACGACTGCTCTCCTTATTCTCCTGGGTCCTTTGCCTTCTATATTTCTTCCATTCCCTAGCACACTTGGTTTTTGCCTCCCTGCACCTTTGGGTAAACCATGGGCTCATCCTGGCTTTTTCATTATTCCTGTTACCCTTGGGTACAAACCTCTCCTCAGCCTCCTTGCATTTTGTGTGTGTGTGTACTCACCTATTTGTGGTTGCAGGGGTCGATTCATAGCTCCTGGCCCGCCTCTTCACTGATTGCTACTAGGTCCTCTCTCTCCCTGCTCCATGAGCTTTATCATACCTCGCCTTAAAACTATGTATGGTTCCCGCCTCCATTACTTCACTTTCTAGGCTATTCCACAGCCTGACTACTCTATGACTGAAGAAATACTTCCTAACATCCCTTTGATTCATCTGAGTCTTCAACTTCCAATTGTGACCTCTTGTTTCTGTGTCCCATCTCTGGAAAATCCCGTCTTTGTCCTTGTGTGTGTGTGTGTGTGTGTGTGTGTGTACTCACCTATTTGTAGTTGCAGGGGTCGACTCACAGCTCCTGGCCCCACCTCTTCGCTAGTTGCTATTAGATCCACTTTCTCCCTGTGTATGTGTGAGCGTGCGTGTGCGTGCGTGCATGCGCTTATACTGTACAATGGCCGAAATTCATGTGTCCGTGTTTATTGTAGTATGTGTATATTTACAAGCGTGCATGCGTACATCCCTACCATTCGTGTGTGCGGTCGATCGTGTGCTGTGCGCGTATATACATCTGTGTTTGTTTATGTTTTTCCACTCCTGCTATGAGCAGTGTTTTTATCTATAATCGTGATTTGTGCGTGTGTGGAGGGATGGGGTCGCCTTTTTCTAACTATACTGTTGAGATATACTCTTAGAATGTTTAGTACACCAGTGAATGCACACACTTGTAGAGTTGTAAGGATTTAACCTAAGGAGGTAGTACTTTATTATCAGAGTTACTTATTACCGGGTTGTTAAAGGTATGGAGACCATTTTCTCAGTCAGCTAAAAGCAAGACATTAAGAAACCAAGACAACTACAGACTAACAGATCCATATTTGGAAGTCCTGACGGCCAGCCCTCATGGATGTCAACACTGGAGATGTCTATATGTTTATTTTCAACTCTTCTTGATCACTCATCACTTGTCAACTTTACCACTGCATTAAAATAAACAATTATTTTATTATTTTATGGTCACAATCTTGTCCAGTGATATTAGCTGTAATTACTACCAAATTCTGACAATACCAAATGTTCGCAGTACAGGCACTCTTATGCCCCTCGCAGGCTTATACCTAAGCCCACTTTCAAAAAGAAACTAAGGAATTTACAACCTCATCTCGCTTTTCTGACTTTGCTTACATTGTGCGTCTGAGTGTTCACTGACGATATCACGTACTATGACCACTTAGCCGTTCCTTGTACCCGCCTGACGACACTAAATGCTGAGAAACTGATATTAAGACGAAGATACTTAAAAACAGGAGGAACTTACAAGAGGGACTTGCATAAAACAATATGCATAAAAGTGAATTAATTTCAATGAGATAATTAGTGCTGGAGTTATATAAAAAATTATATTCTTAAGACATTGTTAAAAAAAACTGAGGCAATTCAAAATTGAAATACTTTGATGCAGGTGCATTTCAGCAAACGAAAACTTAAAAGTGACTACTGATACTTTAAAAAAATACTCCAAGCGATGACAATTCGTGACAGGTAATTTGAAGTGCGGGTACACGCGCTGCTTAACACCTCCCCCCACCACCTGTCACCCAGCAGTGTCGCCTGGCACAGCGCAACACCCACCAACACATTTGCAGACATGATAGAATAATTAGCGAGATGGAATTCTCACAACCACCACCTGCTTCTACGGGACATGTGCCCTGAAACAGACAGAAGCTCTTTCGCTTCTCCACTAGGAACACCAACCTAGTGTGTATATATATATATATATATATATATATATATATATATATATATATATATATATATATATATATATATATATATATATATATATATATATCAACGAGTCTTCGTTACACACGCTTCCCCCGTTCATCTAGCAGTAAATCGCTACAGTACATAGAAGTTAGTCGACTGTTAAGGATCGCAGCCTATGAGTAAATGTTCATATGGGGATGAAGTGAGAGAGGGAGTAAACGATGGTGTATCTGATCAGTTTCAATAGTTTTTCCGTCGCAACCCAGCCTGAGGCCAGACTTCTTTTTTAATTACACGATCAACTTAAGCTTTACTGCCAACGTTCAACAGGTCTACATAACCATCACATTTCAAACCTTGATATTTGCTGCAAGAAGCTGTCCAGTTACCTCTTAAATCTTTCCCCATTGTTCTGCCTATATTTTTGTATCTGTTGGTAGTAAAAGATTTAAGAGTCTTAGACCACGTATGTCGTGTTCTCTTATTGTGCTCTAACTCCCTTAGCTCTCCCTCCACCAAGTTATGATAGTGTGTAGATTATGGATCTGCCCCTTAATTACTTACCATGAGAATGAGTGAAAGTTAAGGCTGCTGAAGGAAAAATAAGACGTATGGAGGAAAAAATTAACGAAAAGGGATAAAACGAACGAGAAGAGAGTAGAAAAGCCGTGGACAGTAATGAATGACAATACAGAGAAAGAGGAGATAAACAACGAGAAGAGAATGATTAGGAACAGGAGGAACAAGAGACGTTATAGCAACAGGTGATACAGGTGAGGAATGAAGGTGATCATGTTAAGGAATGAAAGTGACCATGTTAGATGAACTGGGAAAACTGATAGAGAATGAGGTGTAACACATGTCAAGTGACAGGCAAGGGAAGAGAGGTTGCTGGGGTGGCGTATGCTAGGTGAGAGGGAGGGTGGGGAGGAAGAGGTGTTGCAGCGTGTCAGGTGAGTGGAGGGGAGAGTCAAGTGAGGGAAGGGGAGAGTCAGGTGAGTGGAGGGGAGAGTCAAGTGAGGGAAGGGGAGAGTCAGGTGAGTGGAGAACCCTACAGCTACCTGCAAGGTTCACACAGGTACCCGAGGACCCTACTATTACTTGCATGGTTCATACAGGTACCCGAGGACCCTACAACTACCTACATGGTTCATACAGGTACCCGAGGACCCTACAACTACCTACATGGTTCATACAGGTACCCGAGGACCCCACAACTAACTGCCTGGTTCATACAGGTACCCGAGTACCCTACAACTATCTGCATGGTTCATATAGGTACCCGAAGACCTTACTATTACCCGCATGGTTCATACAGGTACCCGAGAACCCTACAGCTACCTGCATGGTTCACACAGGTACCCGAGGACCCTACAATTAACTACATAATTCCTACAGGTACCCGAGGACTCATGATTAGAAAAACCACAACTAGAAAAAGTGTTGGCAATGAGTTGAGTGTGTGAGTGGGTTACCCTCAGCTGACAGTGAAGTCTCAGTATCATGAGAGAGAATGTCTACATTTGTCTTTGTAGAATTAAAGTTGTACAGTACTGACAACTTGATGAAGAAGACACATGTGCAACACCATCGTATCTATGCTGAAGACGTTCCGCCAACTAGTGGTTTTATCAACTCAAAACAGAGGTTAATAGAGGTGTAGACACGGGAGACAATAGAAAACGAGGTAACACGGGAGACAGTAGAAAACGAGGTAATCAGTTCCTCCGCCCAGATGGTGTTGACCACAGAAGTCATGATGAGTCTGAACCTCAGGCAAGAAGATGGTCGCTTATAAAGATTCCCGGGAGTTGTATGTGTGTCTTATTCATCACATACGTCCAGCTGAACCTTGTGTAACTTGTAATACGCCCCTTATAATGCACTTAGCAATAAATGTGATCCAAAAGTCACTAAACCTAATGAAACACCACTACATCCCACTGACACAGCTAACAAGATAAACGACTTCTTCTCAACCATAGGATCTAATCTCGCCAGTAAAATCCCACATACCAATGCCCATGCCGGGGACTACCTAGATGGGAATTTCCCTAATTCCTTCTATCTTGCACCAACTGAGCCCACGGAAGTCACCGAGATTATAAAGTCACTTAAAAATAACTCGGGGAATCTGTCTCATGTCCCACCATTACTGTACAAGCGAGCGGCCCATGTCCTTTCGCATGCTATTTCATTACTCTTTAACAAGTCACTAGAGACTAGCACCTTCCCGAAACTACTCAAGATGGCAAGGGTTACACCAATACATAAAGGTGGTGACCCTACAGACTTAAACAACTATAGGCCAATATCTAACTTACCATTGCTATCCAAAATCTTTGAGAAACTCGTGCACAGGAGACTGTATTCATTTATAACGGCTCAAAACATACTCAGCCCCTGCCAATTTGGATTCAGGAAAAATAAAAGCACTAATGATGCAATTATAAAAATGCTAGATCTGCTTTACACAGCATTGGAAAATAAGGAATATCCACTAGGAATTTTTATTGACCTAAGAAAAGCTTTTGACACAGTAGACCACGACATCCTACTCCACAAACTTGATCATTACGGTATAAGAGGCCATGCGCTTGCTTATTTCAAATCTTACATTACTAATAGGTATCAGCACGTCACCATTTAAGACACAGCATCAGCAACACGGCCACTTGATACTGGAGTTCCGCAGGGAAGTGTCCTTGGTCCCCTGCTCTTCCTCATATACATCAATGACCTTCCAAACGTATCCCAGCACCTGAAACCCATTCTCTTTGCTGACGACACGACTTATGTCATCTCTCACCCTAATCTTGCCACCCTCAACACCACTGTGAATGAGGAGCTGATCAAAATATCGACTTGGATGACAGCCAATAAACTTACGCTTAACACTGACAAAACCTACTATATTATGTTTGGTAGCAGAGCAGGAGATGCACAAATTAACATTAAGATTGACAACACTCTAATTACCAGAAATAATGGGGGCAAATTCCTAGGCTTATACCTTGACAACCTGAATTTCAGCACCCATATCCAGCATATAACCAAAAAAGTATCCAAAACGGTTGGGATCCTCTCCAAGATACGATACTACGTGCCGCAAAATGCCCTTCTCACACTATACTACTCACTTATTTATCCATACCTCACCTATGCTATTTGTGATTGGGGATCAACTGCAGCAGCACACCTAAAGCCAATAATAACCCAACAAAAAGCTGCAGTAAGAATAATCACAAAATCCCATCCCTGGCAACACACCCCCCCACTCTTCATAGACCTAAACTTACTCCCTGTTCAGTACATCCACACTTACTACTGTGCACTCTACATCTACAGGGCCTTAAACTCTAATATCAACCTTGACCTAAAACGCTTTCTTGATAGTTGTGACAGAACCCACAGGCATAACACCAGACACAAACATCTCTACGACATTCCCCGTGTCCGACTAAACCTTTACAAAAATTCAATGTATGTCAAAGGCCCTAAAATCTGGAATACCCTACCTGAGAACTCTAGAACTGCAGACACATTCATCACCTTCAAAACTACCATTAGAAAACATCTTATCTCCCTGATACACCCTGTCAACTAACTACACGAATACCACCTGGTGGTTCACACTTACACTCACTGACTCATTTGACCATAAACAGAAATATTAATCTCAATCTTAAAATAATGAATCCTGTGATACTCCAATACTGAAACTATGTACTGTGCCAAAACAAAAGCATTTACATTGCTAAACTCACTAGTATTTAGTCACTTAGCCATAATACCAACTTACCTCATAATTTGTAATATTTTACAATTAAGAATAAAACTAAGTCTGCCCGAAATGCCTAGCCATGCTAAGCGTTCTAGTGGTACACTCTGTAATCACTATTTTACTACATGTAAACCACACAATAACCAAATTTCTGTAAACTCAGCATTGTAATCCTTATAGAGAATAAACTTTGAATTTGAAAGAGAAATCTGGGTGCTGGGAAACAGATATTAAGTGCCTCACCTGGCACTTGTTGCGAGGGTCATACACTCACCTGCATCTCACCTGGTACTTGTTGCGTGGGTCATACACTCACTTGGCACTTGTTGCGAGGGTCATACACTCACCTGTACCTCACCTGGCACTTGTTGCGAGGGTCATACACTCACCTGTTCGAGAGAAAGGATCATACAAGTCCTTCAGTATATCAAGATTAACATCAAAATACAATTACTGTTAAATTAATTAATAATGGTAAAACTCTACCATCATTACTCAAGAGAAGACGAACCTAAACGATTTCAAAAAAAAAAAAAAAAAAATCAGGAAAAATTTAAAGATGTAAAAATTGAATTGTAAAATTAACCTAAGTAAGTTTAGAGTTTAATCACGAAACATACTTGAACTGTAGCGTTTCTAAACAATGAAAATAATTAGTTTGCATTCCGGCGATATCAAAACGTCACCACATACCGTCTTGGCTCATTAAAGGCGCTTCTGAAAATAGTTACAATAATTTGTTTTCTCTACTTTATCGGAACACCACATCGGTCCCTCTCCCACCAAGTTTGGTAACTCAAAGAAGGAACACACATTCACCATCATTCATTCAATAGTTGCCTTGCCAGAGGTGCACGAAAATCATAATTCAAATTACGAACTGCAACATCTCCGCCCACATTTGGGATTCAAGTGCAGGTATTCTTGAAAAAATGCCTTATATACCTCGAACCTACGAACCTAAGGTTCGTAGGTTCGAGTCTCCTTCAGCCAGAGATCAGTGTTTGTGTATATTTCGCCTGCTCTTGCGAATTCCTTGCATATATATATATATATATATATATATATATATATATATATATATATATATATATATATATATATATATATATATATATATATATATATATATATATATATATATATATATATATATATATATATATATATATATATATATATATATATATATATATAAAGTATGCCAGTGGGCTACTTACATCATCAAATGATACAGCAAAGGTACTAAGAATTAAAATGGAAAGTACCTGTTAATTACCTTTGCACATAAACTCTATATCTGTATATTATCTTCGTATTTAAACTCTCATACATGTTTATTTTCTTGGTATGTAAACTCCCGCAAACAACAGTAGAAGAATTCTCTGAACGAGAAAGGAACATACAAAGCTGCCTTAAAATTCCTACGCCAAATATTATCTTCTTTGAGATTTCAACCTTCCAAATGTTAAATGCAAGTCGGAGGAAAACAGCATGCTACCAAAAACAGTACCTAGTTACACCAGAAGCACAAGTAACAGCAGCACCAGAAGCACAAGTAACAGCACCAGAAGCACAAGTAGCAGCGGCACAAGTAGCAGCAGAGGGCATAAACTCCATCAATAGCAACAACAATAGCAGTAAACAAGCTCCGTTTGTACCACTCCCCTCGGACACAGGCCAAAAAGCCTGACGTCAGCCAGGGGGAATTATGTGGTTAGAAAAACAAAAGGAAGCTCTTTCTAGCAAGCAAGCTAGCTCTCTCTTTCAATACAACATAAAAAAAGCACATCCAAAGCACATCTCTCGTCCAAGCTATCTTAAACCATCACTGTACCGTCTTCATGTCGATTCAGGGATAAAGTTACACCTCTGCTTAAGCCAAGAGAAGAAGAGTGGTGAGCAAAGGCAGGGAGGAGAGTCTACACCTGCCAGGGTATAGTACAGTGACTCACTCTGATGTAGTGGCTCCACAGTGACTCTTCCCTTTGATACAGTGGCTCCTCTTTCTTTGATGTAGTGACTCCTCCAATGATATAGTGGTTCCTTTGGTGGGTATGGTGGCTCATGTGTTGGGTGTAGTAATACCAGGTGAGAAGTAGGTGGTACCAGGTGAGAAGCAGGCAGTACCGGTTGAGCGAGGAGTTAGGGGCTCAAGTAACGAAGCCAGGTAGGTGATTGAGGGTTTCCAGAGTTGGCACAGATTCACTGTTGACACAACGATCAAAGAACTCAAGAAGTTAGCAGCGTTACTAGTGTGACAGCCGTATGGCCCTCGTTAGTAGGACTGCCTTTAGTGTGGTTCTCATTAGTGCGACTACTGCAAGTACAACCCTCGTTAGTGTTACTGCCCTGAGTATTGCTTACGTGAACATTACTGCCTTTAGTGTAGTTCTCGTTAGTAAAGCTCATCGTTAATGTGACTGCCGTTAGTGTGGCCCTCGTTAATGCAAACTCCGTTACTAGTGTGACCTGGCGCTACCAATGTTTTATTCGAAAAGCGAATTTTTTACGGCAGTCTGCTGGTGGCAGTGGTGGGGATGCCATTTACAGTTGGGGAAGTGGAAATGTTGCGGTTGCAACCTCACACTGGTGAGAAAGTCATTTACAGCACGGAAGGGGAAGCTGTTAAATATATCACGTTATAGGCAATAACACCAGAACCGTCCTGTAGCAGCAATAAGAGTAACAGAAGTTGCATCAGAAACAGCAGCAACGGCAATAAAAACATTAGTAATAACAGAAACAGCAACAACAAAAGCGACAATAAAAGCAAACTCAGCAGCAACAGCCACAGAAACTGCTGCAGCAAAAACCGCAGGAACACAGCAAAAAAGAAACAGCGGCGATAGTAGCAGTAGCAGCATTGACCGCAATAGCACCAATAAGAGCGGCGGTAGCAGTAGCAGCATTTACCGCAATAGCACCAACAAGAGCGGCAGTAGCAGTAGCAGCATTAACCGCATTAACACCAACAAGACCGGTGGTAGCAGCAGCAGCACTAACCGCAATAGCACCAAGAGCGGCGGTAGCAGTAGCAGCAGTAACCGCATTAACACCTACAAGACCGGCAGTAGCAGTAGCAGCATTAACCGCATTAACACCAACAAGACCGGCGGTAGCAGTAGCAGCATTAACCGCATTAACACCAACAAGAGCGGCGGTAGCAGTAGCAGCAGTAACCGCAATAGTACCAACAAGAGCGGCGGTAGCAGTAGCAGCATTAACCGCATTAACACCAAGAGCGGCAGTAGCAGTAGCAGCATTAACCGCATTAACACCAACAAGACCGGCGGTAGCAGTAGCAGCATTAACCGCATTAACACCAACAAGAGCGGCGGTAGCAGTAGCAGCAGTAACCGCAATAGTACCAACAAGAGCGGCGGTAGCAGTAGCAGCATTAACCGCATTAACACCAACAAGAGCGGCGGTAGCAGTAGCAGCAGTAACTGCAATAGCACCAACAAGAGCGGCGGTAGCAGTAGCAGCATTAACCGCATTAACACCAACAAGACCGGCAGTAGCAGTAGCAGCATTAACCCCATTAACACCAACAAGACCGGCGGTAGCAGTAGCAGCATTAACCGCATTAACACCAACAAGACCGGCAGTAGCAGTAGCAGCATTAACCGCATTAACACCAACAAGAGCGGCGGTAGCAGCAGCAGCACTAACCGCAATAGCACCAACAAGAGCGGCGGTAGCAGTAGCTGCATTAACCGCATTAGCACCAACAAGAGCGGCGGTAGCAGCAGCAGCATTAACCGCATTAGCACCAAGAGCGGGGGTAGCAGTAGCAGCATTAATTAACCGCAATAGCACCAACAACAGCGGCGGTAGCAGCAGCATTAACCGCAATAGCACCAACAACAGCGGCGGTAGCAGCAGCATTAACCGCATTAGCACCAACAACAGCGGCGGTAGCAACAGCAGCATCATTAACTGCAATAGCACTAACAAGAGCGGGGGTAGCAATAGCAGCATTAATTAACCAAATTAGCACCAACAAGAGCGGGGTTAGCAGTAGCAGCATTAATTAACCGCATTAGCACCAACAAGAGCGGCGGTAGCAGTAGCAGCATTAATTAACCACATTAACACCAACAAGAGTGGAGGTAGCAGTAGCAGCATTAACCGCATTAGCACCAACAAGAGCAGCGGTAGCAGTAGCAGCATTAACCGCAATAGCACCAACAAGAGCAGCGGTAGCAGCAGCATCAGGGTTGCCAGATAAATCTCGCGAATACCCCCTACTGGTCATCCAATTTCCACCCATTTTAAGATTTTCCCATTATTTTTGGTGGTTGTTATTTAGACTTAGAGTATATAGACTATTAGTAATTTAATATAATTGGTATTATTTGCAATATTATTTAAATAGTGATAGTCACTATAAGCTGTTTAATAATCTTATATAAATCAGTTATAAGCCACATAACAAACTTTAAACATCGAGTTTTTTCTCCATTATTTGCATTACTGTTGCAGCCATTGAGTGCAGGAGTATGGCAGGTCTGGCTCATTGTAAATGACATACTATTCCCTATTTAACAATCCATCAACGTCAGAAGGCATCATAAATATTTTTGACATGGACACTGGGGAAAATACTAGTTACATAGGAATTAAAATCCCCTCGTTTTTAATAAACCACTGTTAGAAAAACAGTTTTCCCCATGTTCCCCTCCCCATAGTTTTGATATATTCCCAATGTGGCAACCCTGATCAGCAACAGTAAAACTGTGCAGGAGAAGTGCACAGTGCCACGGCCTGCCAGACACCATTGTGGGGACGTACTATTTTGGGCAACACCGCCATAAACTAACTTTCCCCGAGTCTTGCTTTATCCTCACCTTCTCAACACCTTAATCCACAATCACCACCACCACAGTCACTATCAGAGTCACTACCACCACCCTCACTGTCTTTATCACCATCTGTTCCATGGCCATCATATCTGTGACCGGATTTGAAAGTTCTACTTTTACAGCCCTGCCTGATGACAGGCTTTATTGGTGACAGCTTGATCAACCAAGCTGTTGCTCGCTGTATCATGAAGGGCTACATAGGCATTACATATAGGTTGATCCAGCAAATTTTGCAGGAACTTGAATAGTTACTTCGAAACTTTTATCATATGCTGACATATCTTGTATCTGCCGGTAGAAGGTTGAAAAGTCGTATACCAATCATGCTGACCAAATGCTCTCTCTCTCTCTCTCTCTCTCTCTCTCTCTCTCTCTCTCTCTCTCTCTCTCTGTTCCACTGAGTTTATTATAAAATTCTTCCTGTATCTCCTATTTCAGTATGAATAGTAGTAATGTATGTAGACTGTGGCACTGGTTCTCAAGTATTTTCCATGTATACAATTAGGTGTATCTCCCTTCCTCTGCAGAGAGCACACTCGGATTTCTTTAAGCCATTATCAGGAACTTAATAGTTTATAAATTCTATGCGGGCAGTAAACGATTTCTGTTTATTTTCTTGTTCGGATCTCTTTCTCTCTCTCTCTCTCTTGAAACTAACTGAAAGTACAGAACGCACTTCTAAGAAAGAGAACGAGTCATCTACATAATACCATTAATGACGGACTCTTTCTGAAAATTTTAATAATCGTCTCGGTTATAAATGAAAGAAAAATCGTGATGAACGACTGTCAATCAATAAACAGAATACTTGACGGGGACTTGAACCATGGTCCTTGTAGGCAGCAGGCCTACTACCCACATGGAACATGGTTCGAGTCCCCGCCCAATCTTCCTTTTCATATCAATTATCTTTCTGGTCTGGCTACATTTTCTTCATATTTTCCAGATCGTGACAGTTATATTCTGGGCTTTTACCTATTCCCTCTTTGTCAATGAAACGGTCTGCATGCGTTTTGTATCTTGTGGTCGTGTTAAGTTCTTCATTCTTTAAGTATCTACGTGGCTGACAGGTGAGGCACATACTTAATCATCACCTCCCCCCCCCCCCACTTCCCAAGTCTCTTCCTGCTCATGCTGGTAATTTTATTATCATACGTAAAAAACTCATCCTGTGTATTGAAATATGAGATGACTAGTGACTAGCCTTTGTTTCCACAATGTATCACACAGCACACAGTAGCCGCAAAATTATTTCCCTAATTTTGATAAATAAAAAACTTCCACACTTTCCTGGACTACCTCCATCGCCCTATATTCTCATCCCTCCCTCATACTAACACTACTTAACCCTCCTCCTCGCAAGCTCCCTCACTCCCTCACGCACACTCCCCACGTATAACTCAATAAATCCTTATAATACTCCTCAATTAAAGTTTGCTCATTCGCTATCGTGTGGACGGGAGGATTCAGACTCTCAATGTTCAAACGATGGCGGTAATGCCAGACGAAGTCCACGGGTTAATTACTAACATGACGATAATTGTGATTTTAAGGTCGACTTTGTCTTGCTCGGTGCAGTTATCCTTGTCTCTTGGTAGGGGAGAGGGGTGTTAGATAATGGCATAGTAGAGAGCAGGGTGAGGAGAGACGACAGGGTGGGGTTGGTGGAGGAGAGGTAACAAGGTAGAGTGGAGTAGACAGTGGAAGGGAAGGGCTATGGGTGGGATGGAAAGGTGTGGAAGAGAAAAATGAGTAAAATTTATACTTGGAGTGGAGGGTAAAGTGGAGTAGAGAAGGGAAGGGAAAGGGATGTACAAGAAGCACGAGTGGGGCGAAGAAAAGATTACTTGTAACACAAGGGGCAACTGAAATGACAAGTAACAGGCGAAGACCTAGGTGACTCACAAGGTGAGGGGAAAAAAGAAACAGGTGAAGAGCTAGGTCATTCACAAGGTAAGGTAACAAAAAGAAACAGGTGAAGACCTAGGTGACTCACAAGGAGAAGGGACAAGAAAAAAAAACAGGTGAGTGGTCCACATCATGTCCTCCCCCAGCTCGGCTTTCCTCTCTCACATCTCCAACAAAATACTGCTGGACTTAAGCACGTTCCTTGTGGCACTCGTGCAACTTTGTGCTGGCACTATTAACCACAGCCACACTCTCCTACACTCGTGCTCCAAACTTGCTCATAATAGGAAAAACCCAGTGTGCATTACCATTTATAACATCTGAGGGAACATGGTGGAACGAGAACACAGTCTAAGCACAAAATGACCTCCTCCCTCCCTCACTCCCTCTGACCTCCAGCCCTCCCTCCCTCCCTCTGGGTAACCTTCCACCTCCCTCCCTCAATCCCAGTACCCTCCAACCTACCTCCTTCCCTCCCTCAATCCCATCAACCTTCAGTCTCCCTCTCTCCCGGTAACGTTCAACCTCACTCAAACTTCCCTCACTGTCTGGATCCCAAGCCTCCCTCCATCTTCCATCCCAGTAACCTCCAACATTTCCCCCTCAATCACAGAAACCTCCAGTCTCCCTCCTTTCCTCTTAGAGACCCTCCATTTTACTTGTTTCTCTACTTCCTTAAGCAGTGGCGCACCCTACTATGGTTACATCTATAGGCTGCACACACTATATTACACTCAACCCTGGCCCCTTCAATCTTTAACATTAACATTATTTTCAAAACCATCATTATCATCCCTCCATCAACACCACCAACATTATCATTTCCACCACCATCATTTCTACCACCATACGACCTACGACCCTTCAACTGCCCTGGGGCTGGATAAAAGGCGAGATACCTAGAGTTTTCATGAGGAAACTATGGCCTTACCAGTGGCGGATGAAAAATTGCGTAACAATTTATAAAATATACTAAAAAAAAACTAGGAATACCATTTGTATGTGTGTACTCACCTATTTGTACTCACCTATTTGTGGTTGCAGGGGTCGAGTCCTAGCTCCTGGCCCCACCTCTTCACCGGTTGCTACTAGGCCCTCTCTCTCCCCGCTCCATGAGCTTTATCAAACCTCGTCTTAAAACTGTGTATGGTTCCTGCCTCCACTACGTCATTTTCTAGGCTATTCCACTGCCTTACAACTCTATGACTGAAGAAATACTTCCTACTATCTCTCTGACTCATTTGTGTCTTCAACTTCCAATTGTGGCCTCTTGTTTCTGTGTCCCCTCCCTGGAACATCCTGTGTGTGTGTGTGTGTGTGTGTGTGTGTGTGTGTGTGTGTGTGTGTGTGTGTGTGTGTGTGTGTGTGTGTGTGTGTGTGTGTGTGTGTGTAAAATATGAACAAATAGAATAAGTAATGAACATCTAGATAATGTATATTCTACCTATCTACTCTGAGCTCACAAACATCTTAAGTGTTACAGTGATGCACATGTGACCCATGGAATATGCTTCATATGTAAGCAGACACTTCTTCATAAGACCTACGATGATCGTTCGTGGATAACTGTGAAGCTGCAACAGTAAGACAATTTGAGACAATTATAGTTCAAAACGTATATATCACAGAAAATGCCTATCAGAATTTACTCATAAAAAAAGTAGCTGACCGAGGAGCTACATGTGATCAGTTTGGTGAACTTTTCGACCCTGGCATCCAGGTTTTTCTGATGACTGCCTGTTCGACGTTCCACTGGCCCACACAACCATCACAGCCTGGTTCATCCGACACTTGGCAGAAGTAATCCAGGTTTCTTTTAAAAGCTTCTACACTTTTTCCAACAATATCTGTGACTTCTACCAGTAGAAGGTTGAGCAGACTTTGTCTACTGATGTTGGCACAGTGTTTGTTCTCTGGTGTCTATGGTGCCCTTCCAGAGAAGGACCGGGAAGCTAGTTAAATATCTCGGATTCGATCCCGGCTAGTCGCAGTATTATTTGGTTTAAAACCACTTGTTTCCTGGAAGCATGCATGCATGCATATATATATATATATATATATATATATATATATATATATATATATATATATATATATATATATATATATTATATATATATATATATATATATATATATATATATATATATATATATATATATATATATATATATATATATATATATATATTTATTTTTTTTTTATTATTATCACACTGGCCGATTCCCACCAAGGCAGGGTGGCCCGAAAAAGAAAAACTTTCACCATCATATATATATATATATGACATATATATATATATATATATATATATATATATATATATATATATACATGTGGGGGGGGGCGCCCAATAAGTAAAACTGGTCAATTAGCAAGAACTCATTTAAAATTAAGTCCTTTCTAAAATTTTCTCTTATACGTTTAAAGATATATATATATATTTTCATTTATGTTAATGTAAAAATTAATAATTTTGTACCAAAAGAACCTTAGAAAACTTACCTAACCTAATTATAACAAAAGCAATTCAATTTAACCTAATGCAACTAAATATATTTTAGATAAGTTTACAATATTTTAATAATAAACAATCGCAATGAAATATATTTTTATTCGTTAGGTTTAGAATGATTTTTGCGAAATTATTACATACACAAATTTTCGCTTGCCGTATTCGGTAAGAAGAGGGTTGCTATTTAAGGCAATATCGCAAGTTTTACCTATTCGGCACGACATATATGTATATATATTTATTTACTAGAGAGAGAGAGAGAGAGAGAGAGAGAGAGAGAGAGAGAGAGAGAGAGAGAGAGAGAGAGAGATAATAAATTTGTGTACGTTTCCCTGTGAGCTTCCCTGTGTGCACGTGTGGGTCTGGATGCATACACGTAGTGTGGGTGCCAACTGTCTCCTATTAATACTTTGAAACGTGACTCCGACACAATGACACGCTACTTCCTTGGCTACACCAGCCTGCCTGAGCCTGCTTGAGCCTGCACCAGTCTGCCCGAGCCTGCCTTCAGCTAACACTTGCAACAGGTGTCGTTACCTGTTTCAGTTTAAACTGTCCTGCACTGGTTACATTATTAACTTTTACATTCCACACTTTCCTTCACATCCTGACCCCCTTCCCATCTTTTCCTTCCTCCCCCTTAACGTAAGTGTTCCTTTACGAAACTAGTCTAGCGACCTGTCCTCTGATACATTAATGTAATGCAACTTAACTCTTCTTGACATCCTACAGTTAGTGGGTGTTGTTTAGTACAAGTTATGTAGTCTCATGTTAAAGTTGTCGGTCACCAGGCTAGTGTATGTATTCTTAATGTATTACAATGACGAGATGCTTCTGCAATAATGACTCTGCACTGTTATATATTTATATGTCCATATGCTTATATATAACATAGCCCAAGATTCTCCTGCGCCCCCCTTCTTTTTTTTTTAATTCTATCTCTTATATATAATTTTTTGTCACCCTGCATTGTGATGGGACATGTTTTCATAAATATCCAATTTATTCTGTGTATGGGATAGTCCATCTTGAAATGTACCGTTGATGAGTTCCTAGCCCGGCCATGCTCTAGGCTCGTTTAGTGTTTCCCTGGTCAACCAGGTTGCTGCTGCTGGTGGCCCGCTGATTGACTGGCACCAAATAATAACATCTTCGAAACTGCCGTAGCTGATAAACCTTTCATGATTTACATGACTATTATGATCATTGCCCTACTGAAGTCTTCCAGCTCAGGCTGACAGACTCAACACTACAGACGTAATCATCAACCAAGGCCAAGCAGGAAAACTAAATAATCAAGTAGTACTCAAGAAACACTTGCTCAAAGACAGAATTCAGGAGGAATTATCGTAAGAGGCTCCAGATAGGATCAAATATCACCCACACAGTTGCCAGGAGTACAAGAAAGAGAACACCAAGGAAAGCTCAATTACGTTATTATCACATGCAGGTCAAGATAGTAAATTCGATTTGCAATAGTTATTGTCCAACAAGTTTATTGCGCTAAGTGGTCAACGACCAATAATCACACTCGGTATCTGACGACTTAAATCGATGCCAACTAGTTCCATATTTAAGTTAATTTAAAAATAATTATGGAAAGTGCTGTTACAAAAGTTAAGTTTGGTTAAAATAGATGTTAATATTATCAGCGTCGAACTCGTAATTTCATGAATGTTATGTGCATATATTTTTAAGACCTTTAATAAAAGTAAATAAGGCAGAGAAACACAAACCCAAAACTCAAGTCTTGGACTTCCAAGTCTTGTAAAAATCTATTAACCAACGCTTATTCAGGCTATAAAATTTAAGTAAACGTTATATAATAAAAAAATACGGTACGGTCGTCTTTTTTTTATCAATTTATATTTAAAGTACTGGTCGAAGCTGTAGGCTAAACAGTGTAGTCTTACCCCGCTAAAATAAAACGTAAAACCAGGCAAAGTATTAATTCAATTTCTAACCTTAAGGAAACTGTAATCCCCGAGTAGCCAGCGAACTGGGCAACTCCGGTAGTACAGGACTATTTATTTAATGGGAATAAACTTAACACAGGATGGTCACGGTAAATTCTCCAACATTTGATTAACTTAGACTAAAGACTAAGTCGAGTCTGCCTCCTCTTAACTGAAGTTCCTTAACTGTCAATAATATTGCACTGGTCCTCATAGGTTTCTTTGTTATGTCTTAAGATATCTCTTGTGGCCTTATTATCATAATACTGTTATTCATCCTAATATAATGTGACATATGACTTCCGAATCCTTTTCGATTCTCTGGATTTACTGTTAACTTGGGATGATATATTAAATGACTCATCTGATGAGTGTTAAAATGCTACATTTAAGATGTTTTACGACACATGCACACAAAAAATGCACAAATATGCAAATGTATATATATATGTATATATATATGAAGGAGGGGTGTTAATGTTGCAGTTTAAAAACTGTAGTGTAAAGCACCCTTCTGGCAAGACAGTGATGGAGTGAATGATGGTGAAAGTTTTTCTTTTTCGGGCCACCCTGCCTTGGTGGGAATCGGCCGGTGTGATAATAAAAAAAAAAAATATATATATATATATATATATGCATAAATATATATATATATATATATTTATATATGTATATATATATATATATTTATATATATATATATATATATGCAATAAGATCACAGTAAACAGGTGATTTCAGAATATGCAAAACAACCACACTGAAAGAATAGAGAAATTCCAAGCGCTTTCGTGACTACTCACATTATCAAGGAACTATGAAAGTGAAGCATCCAAGGAAGCTATATAAGGGGTCGGCCAGCACCTCACTATCAGATCCCACAACGGTTAAACACGTGACGCGCGGCGAGCCAACTTGGACAGGTCCTTTGCAAAACTCACCCCCAAGCTATTTATTTGTCCAGTGTATTATTAAATTCTACCCAAATTCTATTAATTATAAATGGATCTAATTTATATAAACCAAAGGAAATATTCATATTATTGTCAAAACTGCTTTTTATGAAACAAGATTCAATTATATTCCTGTCGACCATGGACTTGCTTGATACTACTTTCTCAACTTTTTGAAAATCAATTGGATGGTTAAAATCTCTTACATGAATAAATAGAGCATTGGAATCTTGTCCAGTTCTAATGCTATATTTATGTTGTTTTAATCTTAGTTCGAGATTTTTACCAGTTCCTTGATAATGTGAGTAGTCACGAAAGCGCTTGGAATTTCTCTATTCTTTCAGAGTGGTTGTTTTGCATATATATACATATATATGTATAATATATATATATATATATATATATGTATATATATGTATATATACATATATATGTATAATATATATTTTTTTTATTATCACACCGGCCGATTCCCACCAAGGCAGGGTGGCCCGAAAAAGAAAAACTTTCACCATCATTCACTCCATCACTGTCTTGCCAGAAGGGTGCTTTACACTACAGTTTTTAAACTGCAACATTAACACCCCTCCTTCAGAGTGCAGGCACTGTACTTCCCATCTCCAGGTATATAGGTAAATAGGTATATAGGTATATAGGTATATAGGTATATAGGTATATAGGTAAATCTGGTCAATCAGCAAGAACTTATCTAAAATTAAGTCCTTTATAATATTTTCTCTTATACGTTTAAAGATATATTATTTCATGTATGTTAATGTAAAAATTAATAATTTTCTACCAAAAGAACCTTAGAAAACTTACTTAACCTAATTATAACAAGAGCAAATTAATTTAACAATCCAACTAAATATATTTTAGATAGGTTTACAAGAATTTAATAAGCAAACACAATGAAATATATTTTTTCGTTAGGTTCAGAATGATTTTTGCGAAATTAATGCATACACAAATTTTCGCTTGCCTTATTCAGCAAGAAGAGTGTTGCTATTAAAGTCAAAATAGAAAGTTCTACCTATTCGGCATGACATTACATATATTCGGCATGACATTACATATCTGTAATGGGAATGCAGAAAACATGCGTGGCACCATAACCTATATTTCCAAAGCTTCGTTTAGCTTCAACAGAAACTTGTAAGTCATTCTGAGAGATGGTGATGCCCACGTAAGATACACTGCAGCTCTGCTGGTACGAAGCCTTGAAAGCTAAGTTGCCTAACTGAAGCTGACGGATTTCATTACCTCGTGTATAAAACCCATCATATGTGATGGAGTATGACAGGGAAACATAGACGCGTTTGTTCCCATCGTGTAACTTTCATATATAACAAGCTTGCTGTCTACTGTGAATATACTCGGTTAAATAAAAGCAGAATGTGTTCTCCCTCTCTGTGTATGTGTGAGGGGTGTGTGGTGTAGTAGTTGATAGTCGTCAAAGGCACTTGTCAATAGCCACGCCCTCTTTTATCGTGTGTGTGTGTGTGTGTACTCACCTAGTTGTACTCACCTAGTTGAGGTTGCGGGGGTCGAGTCCGAGCTCCTGGCCCCGCCTCTTCACCGGTTGCTACTGGGCCCTCTCTCTCCCCGCTCCATGAGCTTTATCAAACCTCGTCTTAAAACTGTGTATGGTTCCTGCCTCCACTACGTCATTTTCTAGGCTATTCCACTGCCTTACAACTCTATGACTGAAGAAATACTTCCTAATATCTCTCTGACTCATTTGTGTCTTCAACTTCCAATTGTGGCCTCTTGTTTCTGTGTCCCCTCCCTGGAACATCCTGTCTTTGTCCACCTTGTCTATTCCACGCAGTATTTTATATGTCGTTATCATGTCTCCCCTGACCCTCCTGTCCTCCAGTGTCGTCAGGCCGATTTCCCTTAATCTTTCTTCATAGGACAGTCCCCTTAGCTCTGGAACTAACCTTGTCGCAAACCTTTGTACTTTCTCTAGTTTCTTGACGTGCTTTATCAAGTGCGGGTTCCAAACAGGTGCTGCATACTCCAGTATGGGCCTGACATACACGGTGTACAGTGTCTTGAACGATTCCTTACTAAGGTATCGGAATGCTGTTCTCAGGTTTGCCAGGCGCCCATATGCTGCAGCAGCTATCTGGTTGATGTGTGCTTCCGGAGACATGCTCGGTGTTATACTCACCCCAAGATCTTTCTCCTTGAGTGAGGTTTGCAGTCTTTGGCCACCTAGCCTATACTCGGTCTGTGGTCTTCTGTGCCCTTCCCCTATCTTCATGACTTTGCATTTGGCAGGATTAAATTCGAGAAGCCATTTGCTGGACCAGGTGTCCAGTCTGTCCAGGTCTCTTTGAAGTCCTGCCTGGTCCTCATCAGATTTAATTCTCCTCATTAACTTCACATCATCTGCAAACAGGGACACTTCTGAGTCTAACCCTTCCATCATCTCGTTCACATATACCAAAAATAGCACTGGTCCTAGGACCGACCCCTGTGGGACCCCGCTCGTCACAGGTGCCCACTGTGATACATCATTACGTACCATGACTCGTTGTTGTCTCCCTGTCAGGTATTCTCTGATCCATTGCAGTGCCCTTCCTGTTATATGCGCCTGATGCTCTAGCTTCTGCACTAATCTCTTGTGAGGAACTGTGTCAAAGGCCTTCTTGCAGTCCAAGAAGATGCAATCAACCCACCCCTCTCTCTCGTGTCTTACTTCTGTTATTTTATCATAAACCTCCAGAAGGTTTGTGACACAGGATTTGCCTTCCATGAATCCGTGCTGGTTGGCATTTATACTCTTGTTCCGTTCCAGGTGCTCCACCACTCTCCTCCTGATAATCTTCTCCATAATTTTGCATACTATACACGTCAATGACACAGGTCTATAGTTTAGTGCCTCTTTTCTGTCTCCTTTTTTAAAAATGGGAACTACATTTGCCGTCTTCCATACCTCAGGTAGTTGCCCAGTTTCCAGGGACGTGTTGAAGATAGTGGTAAGTGGCATGCACAACATATCTGCTCCCTCTCTAAGGACCCACGGGGAGATGTCCGGTCCCATTGCCTTTGAGGTATCGATGTCCCTTAGCAGTTTCTTCACCTCCTCCTCATCTGTATGTATGTCGTCCAACACTTGTTGGTGTATTCCTTGCTGGTGTCCCCATCTGGTCTGTCCCCCCCAGAGTCCTTCCTGACTCTACTGTAAATACTTCCTTAAATCTCGTGTTGAGCTCCTCACATACCTCTTGATCGTTTCTTGTGAGTTCTCCACCTTCTTTCCTCAGCCTTATCACCTGGTCCTTGACTGTTGTCTTCCTCCTAATGTGGCTATACAGCAGTTTTGGGTCAGATTTGACTTTCGATGCTATGTCGTTTTCATACTGTCGCTGGGCCTCCCTCCTTATCTGTGCATACTGGTTTCTGGCTCTTCTACTAATCTCCTTGTTTTCCTGGGTCCTATGCCTCCTGTACCTTTTCCATTCTCTGTTGCACTTAGTTTTTGCCTCCCTACACCTTCGGGTAAACCAAGGAGTCGTTTTGGTCTTCCTATTATTTCTGTTTCCCTTAGGAACAAAACTTTCCTCTGCCTCCTTGCACTTTGTTGCCACATATTCCATCATCTCGTTTACTGATTTTCCTACCATTTCTCTGTCCCACTGAACCTCCTGCAGGAAGTTTCTCATACCTGTGTAGTCCCCCCTTTTATAGTTTGGCCTGACCCCTTCAGTTCCTGTTACCTTCTCCACTTGTAACTCTACTATATAATCAAAACTCAGCACCACATGATCGCTAGCTCCAAGGGGCCTCTCGTAAGTGATGTCCTCAATGTCTGAACTGCTCAGGGTGAACACAAGATCCAGTCTTGCTGGCTCATCCTCCCCTCTCTCTCTGGTTGTGTCCCGGACATGTACCACATCCATCATCTTGGCTCTCCATGTTTCGGGACCCCCATGTGGCTCCAGGTTTTCCCAGTCGATCTCCCTGTGGTTGAAATCGCCCATTACCAGTAACTTTGCTCTGCTCGAGTGAGCTCTTCTTGCCACCTCAGCCAGTGTGTCCACCATCACCCTGTTGTTTTCTTCGTACTCCTCTCTTGGCCTCCTGCAGTTCTGTGGTGGGTTATACATCACTCCAATGACTACTTTATGTTCTCCGGACTGAATTGTACCTACAATGTAGTCTCTTTCTCCAATCATGTCCATGCCTTCCATTTCCTCAAATCCCCATCGGTGTTTTATGAGCAGTGCAACCCCTCCTCCCCCTCTACTCCTTCTATCTTTCCTCAGGATCTGATATCCCATTGGGAAGATTGTGTCTGTTATTGTCTCAGCGAGTTTTGTTTCTGTGACTGCTATGATGTCTGGGGATTTTTCACTGATTCTTTCGTTCCACTCATGCTTATTCGTTATTCCATCCGCGTTTGTGTACCAAACTTTCAGTTTCTTTTCTATCATTGTGGTCATGCAAGAATATTGGGGTTGGGGGAGCGAGAGCCTTGGTGGGGGCCTATATGGGGCTGTGGTGTAGGTGGGGTTTGTGATGATGGGGGTGGGGTCAGAATGCCCATAAGGGACAGCTGTTGGGGTGAGGTTTGTGATATGGGGGTTGGTGGCAGAGGGAACAGTGAGTGGGTTGTAGTATAGGTTGCTCAGTTGCGTTGGGAATGTCGTGGTTGGAGTCTTTTGGTGGGAGATTCTGTGGGGTGTGTTTGCCCTTCCTTCTGTGTCTGGGTCCTGCTCATCTTCGTCATTGCCTCTCGTTCCTCCTTGCGTCTCTGTACCCTCTCTTTCAGTGTAGTCCTTTCGTCTTGTGTTCTGTCGCGGTCGAGGTATACTCTCTGGTACCCCTCTTTGTCCCTCAGTCTTGCTTTCTCTTGCAGAATCCTGGTTCGAACTGATTCTTCCTTGAAAATTACTTTTACAGGCCGTATCCTTCCACTCGCAAACCACCCAATTCTCTGAAAATTTGTCACCTGGGTCATATCGCCCTCACCTATTGTTTTCATGATGCCTTCAATCATTTTTTTCTCCTCCTGTTTTATTTCTTCAAAGTTGTCCCCCTTGGCTTCTTGGAGCCCGTACACAAAAACTGACCTCGCCCTTTCCTCCTCCCACTGAGTCTCCATCTGCTTCCTCTGAGGCATTTTATTTCCTTCCATTGACATGTTCTTGCCTTCAGTCCCTGTCATATCTGGAACTTCTATTCTCAGTGAACTGTCTTTCATGACCAGCTGTCCCTTGCTACTGCAGTTGGCTGTTAGAATCTCTGCATATAGCATACCTTCATTGTCTTCGGACCTGTCATTTGATCTTAGTGTACTCCTCGTCTTTTCCCTGGCCCCACGTGGGTCTGATAAGGCCTTCGCGTACGGCATTGTCTCCGTTGTTGCTTACCATCCCCTTGTCTGCGCCTGATGTCACATCTGAATTGTCATTTGTCTCTCTAATCTGTTTCAGGCTTTGCAGTTTCTCTTCTAAGCACTGTATCCTAGCTTCTGCTGCTAAGACCTGTACTTCCCACTTCCTGCACTCCTCAGCTATCCGCTCCTCCATTTTCTTACCAAGCTCTACTATCTTCCTTCCCCAATCTTCCTCCCTTTTTTGGAGCTCTAACTCCCAGTCTTTCCTCCCTGGTTCGTCTACCAGATCTCTGGTTTTCCGTCCTCTAGAGCCACCCTTTTTTTTTTTTTTTTTTTTTTTTTTTTTTTTTGTGTGTGTGTGTGTGTGTGTGTGTGTGTGTGTGTGTGTGTGTGTGTGTGTGTGTGTGTGTGTGTGTGTGTGTGTGTGTGTGTCTGTCTGTCTGTTTCCTTCCAACCCTTCTTGGGACGAATCCTACTCCTTTCTTCCACTCCAGCATTATAAACCCTCTTGATCATCTTAGTCTGTTCCATCCTCTCTTAATGCCCAAACCTCAACATCTACTCCTCAGCCCTGTAAATTATACCTTAGGGAATCTCACATGTATACTAATCAGAGAGAGACTGGAGATGTGCCTCGAGTAAGAACTTCAGTGGAGGAAACTACCACGAATTAACCTAAAGAGAAATCCTCCTTTAAAAAAAAATGCAGTTAATCTACGACAGAACATCTGAAATCAAGAGTGAGAGACACAAGGTTAGGTTAACTGCCTTGTTTTGAACTGCAAGGACCCGCAACTTGTAACATTCAGAGGTGCAAGGAAAAGTAAGATTGATCAATGAGTGACTGTCGGATGTAAGATAGTGATAGTAAAGAAGTAAACATCAGGATGGTTGAGAGTAACAAGTGGGGTTCCTGGGAATCTATCCTAGGCTCACTTATTTTCTTAGTATATTATGTAAGCTGTCACATTTCCATGTATCACCGTTTGCTGAAGACGTGAAATTAATGAGAAGAATAAGAAGAGTAATGGATGGAGATAGACTTCAAGAAGGCCTAGGAAGACTACAGGAGTGGTGAAACAAACGACTACTGTAGTTTAAACCAGACAAGTGCAAGGTAATGCACACTGAAGAAAGACCAAAGTGTGTGAGCTGGGAGGGAAATAATTACAGAAAGTGAAGAAATGGACCTGGGAGTATGTCATCCATTGAGGACACGGTAAATCTCCAAGCGAATATAAGCAAAGCTTTCCAATGAACCACAGAAAACAATATGATGTTCAATGAGCACAATTTCAGTTACTCCATTATGGAAAACTTGGGGAAATAGTAGCGAGAACGGAGTACGCTACAAAGTCTAACCACAAAACAGAAATGAAAAACTAATGTGAAGGACTTTCGAGTGTTAATGTCAGGGAATCTGATCTTCAAGCAGTGTCACTATCACATGTGTGAGGAAACTGATAGGATGGATAATGAAAACTTTCAAAACAAGGGATACCATACCAATGATGATCCCTTTCAAATTCTCTGTTCTCTCTAGGACGGAATACTGCTGTACACTAACATCTCCCATTCAAGGTAGGCGAATTCTCAAATCTAGAAAAATACAGAAAACCTTCATTGAACGTATGTTCGGTCAAACACCTTAATTATTGGGGACCTCTGAAATTCCTTGACCTATACTCCCTGGAACTCTGGCGAGAAAGATCAAACAAGCAATACCTGGAAAATCCTAGAGGGACTGGTCTCAAATCTGTACACAGAAATCACTCCCTACTCGTAAGCTCCTGTCTCCAGTATGTGGGTCATGTGTGTATTATACCTGTAATGAAAAGCAGGGGTTCCATGATTACGCTAAGAGAAAATAAGTGTCCGGGCCCCAAGACTATTCAACAGTCTCCCACATTCATAAAGGGAATTACCAATAGACCTTTGGCTGCCTTCAAGAGAGAACTTGACAGATACCTCAAGTTCGTGCTCGATCAGCCACGCTGTGATTCGTACGTTGGATTGTGTGTGGCCAGCAGTAGCAGACTGGTTAATCAATCCGTGATCCACAGGGAGGCCTGGTCAAGGATTGGGCCGCGGGGGCGTTGACCCTTGGAACGACCTCCAGTAGACTCCAGATAGGTAGAGGCAGATATAAAGCACAACATCAACTGCTGGTTTTTCAAGATATTGTACACGACATTTGTCAAGGCCTTCTTAGAATACCCAACTTCTCGATGTCTCCAGAAGCGGAAGAAATGGGACATTTGCAACTAGACTGGTTGCGGAGCTAAGAAAGTTGAACTACAGAAGCATACAGAATAATATCTCACAGCCTTGGAAGAGAGGAAGACCAGGGAGACACATGATAATGACATACAAGATACACAAATAACCTGCACACAGGAGACAATCTTATAACGAAGTTTCGGTGCGACTTGGACCATTAACTAGTATGACTGAAACGTCGTCAGTTTCAGCCTCCTATGCGCAGGCCATATATGTACTGTTCCAGTCACATTATTGTGCATTTTTATTCTTAACTTATAAGATATAAATGAGGTTTCGATAAGCAGACAGGAACAGACTGTTTAAAATGAGAGGAACAGGAGCTAAGATCACAGATGAGAAACAGGGATGTTGCTAAACATTTGTTCAGTTTTTGGGTGGTAAACAGGTAGATTCATCTTGATGAGGAGATGAAGGCAAGTTTCATACACAGCTTCAAGAGTAGGTGTGATAGGGCCCAGAAGGCCTGAAATCCCCAAATGCCAGCCAATAATTAACGTTAAGAGGCGGAGCCACAAAAAGTGCATCGACCCCCGCAAATACAACTGGGTGAGTACAACTCTGAGTTAATCCAGCAACACTCTTCCCACAAATCACATCTTACACACCAACAAACACCACACACACACGTCACATCTTAACACACCAACAAACACTACGCACACGTCACATCTTTACACACCAACAAACACTACGCACACGTCACATCTTACACACCAACAAACACCACACACACGTCACATCTTAACACACCAACAAACACTATACACACGTCACATCTTTACACACCAACAAACACTACGCACACGTCACATCTTAACACACCAACAAACACTACACACACGTCACATCTTAATACACCAACAAACACTACACGCACGTCACATCTTACACACCAACACTACACATACGTCACATCTTACACACCAACAAACACCACAAACACGTCACATCTTACACACCAACACTACACATACGTCACATATTACACACCAACAAACCCCACACACACGTCACATCTTACACACCAACAAACCCCACACACATGTCACATCTTACACACACGTCACATCTTACACACCAACAAACACTACACACACGTCACATCTTACACACCAACAAACAATACACACTCGTCACATCTTAACACACCAACAAACACTACACACACGTCACATCTTACATATCAACAAACACTACACACACGTCACATCTTACATACCAACAAACACTACACACACGTCACATCTTAACACACCAACAAACACTACACACACGTCACATCCTACACACTAACAAAGCCCACACACACGTCACATTTTAACACACCAACAAACACTACACACGCGTCACATCTTACACACCAACAAACACTACACATACGTCACATCTTACACACCAACAAACACTACACACACGTCACATCTTACACACCAACAAATACTACACACACGTCACATCTTACATACCAACAAACACTAAACACACATCACAGCTTAACACACCAACAAACACTACACACGCGTCACATCTTAACACACCAACACTACACATGCGTCACACCCTACACACTAACAAACACAATACACACGTCACATCTTACACACCAACAAACACTACACACACGTCACATCTTACATACCAACAAACACTACACACACATCACAGCTTAACACACCAACAAACACAACACACGCGTCACATCTTAACACACCAACACTACACATACGTCACATCTTACACACCAACAAACACAATACACACGTCACATCTTACACACCAACACTACACACACGTCACATCTTACACACCAACAAACACTACACACGTCACATCTTACACACCAACAAACACTACACACACGTCACATCTTAACACACCAACAAACACTACACGCACGTCACATCCTACACACTAACAAACACTACACACACGTCACATCTTACACACCAACAAACACTACACACGTCACATCTTACACACCAACAAACACTACACACACGTCACATCTTACACACCAACAAACACAATACACACGTCATATCTTACACACCAACAAACACTACACACACGTCACATCTTAACACACCAACCAACACTACACACACGTCACATCCTACACACCAACGAACACTACACGCACGTCACATCCTACACACTAACAAACACTACACACACGTCACATCTTACACACCAACAAACACTACACACGTCACATCTTACACACCAACAAACACTACACACACGTCACATCTTACACACCAACAAACACAATACACACGTCACATCTTACACACCAACAAACACTACACACACGTCACATCTTACACACCAACAAACACTACACACACGTCACATCTTACACACCAACAAACACTACACACACGTCACATCTTACACACCAACAAACACTACACACACGTCACATCTTACACACCAACAAACACTACACACACGTCACATCTTACACACCAACAAACACTACACACACGTCACATCTTACACACCAACAAACACAATACACACGTCATATCTTACACACCAACAAACACTACACACACGTCACATCTTAACACACCAACAAACACTACACACACGTCACATCCTACACACCAACGAACACTACACGCACGTCACATCCTACACACTAACAAACACCACAATACCAACACACCACCACCACCAAACTACCACAACATGGTAAACCAATTTATCTTAAAAAATGAATATTAGTTTGCTTGAATCTGGGAAATTTAATCCTGAATACAAACAGAGCGCGCGGAACACTGCCCGGGAAAATACATTACAAAGATTTGGTTGTGGAGTTTAGCTCCCCAACCATGCTCTTCTGCTCCCCTCCCCAACCATGCTCCTCTGCTCCCCTCCCCAACCATGCTCCTCTGCTCCTCTCCCCAATCATGCTCCTCTGCTCCCCTCCCCAACCATGCTCCTCTGCTCCCCTCCCCAACCATGCTCCTCTGCTCCCCTCCCTAACCATGCTCCTCTGCTCCCCTAACAATGCTCCTTTGTTCCCCTCCCTAACCATCCTTCTCTGCTCCCCTCCCTAACCATCCTCCTCTGCTCCCCTCCCTAACCATGCTCCTCTGCTCCCCTCCCTAACCATGCTCCTCTGCTCCCCTCCTTAACAATGCTCCTTTGTTCCCCTCCCTAACCATCCTCCTCTGCTCCCCTTCCTAACCATCCTCCTCTGCTCCCCTCCCTAACCATGCTCCTCTGCTCCTCAACTATGCTTCTCTATCCCCCTCCCCAACCATGCTCTTCTACTCCCCTCTCCAACCATGCTTCTCTATCCCCCTCGCCAACCATGCTCTTCTACTCCCCTCTCCAACCATGCTCCTCTACTCCCTAACCTTGCTCCTCTACTCCCCTCCCCAACCATGCTTCTCCACTCCCCTACCCAACCATGTTCCCCCACTTTCCTCCCCAACCATGCTTCTCCCACCCTGGCAGACTTGTGATCAGCATTAAGTAATCTTCAACCATGTAGTCCGCCTGGAGGATAGTCATATTTGTTGACTGCCTGATCAACCAGACTGTTGTTACGTTTACCAGCTCTACCCGGGTTTGACGAAATATTTCGGTAAATCTGCACCTTAATTATAAGGAACGTTTGAAATCCCTTGACCCGTACGAGAAGGATGCATCATAATTTACACCTGGAAAATCTCAGAAAGAATGGTCCCAAATCTGCATACAGAAATCACTCCTTACGAAAGAAAAAGTCTCGGCAAACAGTGCAACATATCCCTAATGAAAAGCAAGAGTGCCGTGAGTACACTAAGAGACAACACCAGAAGTGTCACACCATCACTCTGGTTCTCCATCACACCATCCCTCTGGTTCTTTGCCTCTCCACCAAACTCGCATCATGGCTTACACCCACTTTACTTTTCTAAGTTCTCTCCCTTCCCCTCCCTCTTAAGCTGCTCTATACCGCTCCCTCCCTCCTTCTCAAGCTGCTCTATACTGCTACCTCTCAAGCTGCTCTATGCTGCTCCCTCTCAAGCTGATCTATACTGCTCCCCCTCAAGCTGCCCTAACCCGCTCCCTATCACGCTGCTCTATACTGCTACCTCTCAAGCTGCTCTATACTGCTACCTCTCAAGCTGCTCTATACTGCTCCCTCTCAAGCTGTTCTATACTGCTCCCTCTCTCCCTGACTCTGGTTAATACAGACAGGTTGAGTGCACACAGCGGCCTCAAAGGCAACTGTTTGCTTACTGCCGAGGGCAAGTCTCCTTCAATACTGGCAGTCAGTGGCACTACCTCACACTGGCAGTCAGTGGCACTACCTCACACTAGTGCTCAATGGCACTACCTTATACTGGCACTCAGTTTCACCTCACACTGACATCGACACCACTAGCAACGCCATCACTAACACCACTACCTGACATAACGGAAGACACTGGTCCGCTTCTCATGCGTCAAACAAGTGTACTCACCCATAGTGTACACATGACCTATACTTGTGCACTGCACACACATACGCACTCCAACACGCACACACACACCAGCAAGCACTCCAATACATACATACACACACACACCACAACATGGACACGCACACCAGC
>NC_091292.1:104091953-104104453 GCF_038502225.1 Cherax quadricarinatus
AGTTAAAGAGTTAGTGTTCCCTCAGTTCATTCCTTGATAATAATATTTTCTTTTCTTGTAAACAGTGTTTTCTTGTATGTGTAATTTTTTTATTATTATTGCACACTGACTCATTTTGCAATAATTCTTGTGCAAACATTGTGTTGTCATTAAAATTTTTCCTGCAGAAATTTTAAGTATTGTTGTGCAGTAATCTTGATTAGCAATTGTTATTTGCAGTATTGCTACAGTTTATTTCAGTGCAGTTTCATATGCTCTGTTCTGTGCATAATATTTTATTCTTTCTGTGCCATTTTATTTTATTTCAGTGAATTGTGTCCCAATTTGTTTTAATTTTGCACAAGCTTTATTGAGTCCATTTTATCATTTTATTGTTGTATTTCCCTATTGCATTGAAAGTAAAGACAACTCACTGTGTCATTCATTCAATTTAAAGTAAAGTTGAGCAAATTAGATTTGAGTAAATTACAAGTTCTCTTGATTTTCAAAGTGTTGTTTGTTCAGTTGAGTATTTTCTTTGTGACTGTGAGTTTCCTTGCTTACTGTGTGACCTGTCAATTTTTATTTACTTATGCAGAATAGTTAAGCATTTTCTTCCCATTTAAGTTCACTGTGTTGTGTGTTCCTCAGTTACCATTTTCTTTTGTTTCTCTAAATTCTTGTTTTACATTTTGCAAATATGTCCCAGTCACTTTTGAATGTTCACTTAGTGTATTATGCCAGTCAAAGTCAATATGAATCAGTCCACAGTACCAATATTTCCTTACTGACTGAAAGACAATACCTAGCCCTTGAGCAATGTGCTTGTTCTCACAGCTTGTATCTGAGATTTGTTAAAGTGCTGCAAAATGTGAAGTTCAGATTAAGTTCCTATAGATCCGTGAATTACTTATTAACATAGCCGAGCGGTCAGGCACTAGTAACTCTGTCACTCCCATCTGTGTTCCACCTACACCTTCAGACTTGCAGGATAGTGTTCCGTTGCCTCAAGTGCCCGGGGACACTCAGACTGCCTTGAGTGTACAGCCTATCCCTGCAATGACTGCTAGTAGTAGTTTCTCCACAGGGGATGCCTTGTCAGAAAACAATTACTTGAAACTAGTAATGCCATCTCTTGTTGATGTCACATGCCATATGCAGAAAGACGTCTCTGTTGCGGCTAGTGCTCTCACTAGAGTGTCTGTTGTTGTTCCTTGTGTTCCAGATGGTGATCCCATCCTCATTGACAGTAATCAGTGCAATGTAAGAAGTTATTTCTCGAGTAACTTTCACATGTTGTTAACGTTTGTAAGTGTAGTTTCTTTATAGTTGATACCTCGTGTCACTGTGTGTGACCCAGATTGAATATCAGTATTGTTGACCGTGTTCATTTCCTTTCCCTGTGCTTGCAGTGATAGTAGATTCGTTCTCCCTTGCTCATATTGCGTGTTATAGTGTTATTTTTTCAACCGGGGAGAGTCATCCACTCCACCGAGTTTGTTCATTCCTCCAGTAAGAAAGAACCGATCCCTTGTGTTCTGGTGATTCGATTCCTGCTCCAGGAAGATCTTATTCTGACTGTGAAGCCACCAGCACCCATTAGTGACTTTGTAATGAGCCAAAAATTACTGTATCGAACAGCCGAGTTGGGTACTCCAAGCAGAAGAGTTTACCAGTTAGTAATTCCACAGTCACAAGTGAACGTAGCTCTACAGCTAGTTCACGATGCACCAAGTGTTGCACACCCTGGTATGGATCGTTCCGTGAAACAAGCAAGAATGAAATACTTTTGGCCACGTATGGCAACTGACATTTCAGAGTATGATAAGAAATGTAGTGTTTGTATGCAACATAAAGGAAATGTCAATGGGCCTAATCCAATCCAAGTGTACCCAACCACTAGCGAACCGTGGGAAAGAGTTGCCCTTGATTTGTTAACCAATTTTAAATGTTCCCTCCAAGGCAACAAACATCTGTGTGTTATGGTAGATCATTTCACCAGATATTGTGAGTTAGTTCCTATTGCAGATAAGACTGCAGAGACAGTAGCTAAAGCATTTAAAGAATGCATTATCTGCAGGCATACCACCCCTAAGTCCTTAGTAACAGATAATGGAGGTGAATTCTGTAATGAGATTCTTGAAAATTTGTGTACTTTGTACAAGATCTCTAAATCCACCATTGTTCCTCATCATCCTGCCAGCAATGGGTTGGCCGAACGAACCAATAAGAAAGTACTCGATGTCCTGAGAGCCACTATCAACCCCAATAGTGAAACTTGGGATGAAGTTATACCAGATGTCCAATGTGCCATAAATTCTGCTTACAATGCTTCCATAGGTGATACTCCACATTATGCATTGTATGGTGTAGACAAGCGTTTACCCTATGAGTTGTTATATTCCACTCCGAAACCTAATTACAACCCTGATGATTTCGTAGCAACTCGTACCAGCATGGCTCAAAGTGTTTTTAGAAGAATCCGTGAAACACTTCATAAATCAACAGCAGAATTTACTAGAGTAACTAATAGCCGTGCTAAGCCGTCAAAAGTAAAAGTAGGTTTGAGAGTAATGCTGACAAATTTCAACAAAACATCCGAAATGCCTAAGCTCGATCAAAAATTTGTTGGCCCTTATCGAGTTGTAGAACATATCTCTGGCAATAAGCATAAGGTTAGAGAAATTAGTACTGGTAAGTACAAAGAATCGCATTTAGATATGAAATTAGTATGCGATGTTGATGATATTGCTACCCAGACTAATGTGACAGATGCTGAAAATCCTCTTGACTCTGTACCCTCTACCTCAAATACTCAGTCAGATAATCAACCTGAATGTCGTTACTCCTTGCGTAGTCGACAAGTAATGAGAAACCCACAAGTATCTTTTGTAGATACTCGTTCAGATCTCCCTCAGTCAAGGCATGTGTTAGCCATTGCAGAGGAATTCGATCCTCCCAGAGATGATAACCATTCTGCATGTGTAAACCTCACCCTAGCAGAATTGGGTTTAAATGTACATAGTCTGTATAACTAGATGTCCGAGATGAAGTAAATTGTCAACTGTTTGTTATTAACTGATTAGTTTTTCAGAATTTTTTTTTTTTCGTATTCACGTTCCCTCCGTGTTTTGAGAATTTGACAGTAATGATCTGAGTGCACCAGATGCCTTTGCTGTTAATTTCACCTTGTATATATATTTATTCTTCCTCAGAATCCGTAGAGTGCATGAATACAGATCGATCGATCAATTCCATTCCATATTGTACAATGAATTGTTCTTATAGTTTGTAATGCATTATGTTAAAAGTGATTACGTTAACACCCATTACGTAAAACTCATTTTGTTAACATCCATTATGTTACCATCCATTAGTTCTAAGTTATATATGAATTTGTTATTGTATAGAATCAGCCCAGAACCACCTGCCGGTTCAGCCTATAGGATAGTAGTGTATGTCGAGACGACATATGTAACATGACCGAGCTGTCAGCATAGTTGCTGAATCCCCTTACATGTGTTGTATAGATTAACTGAGCATTATAGTATCATCTATGTGCTTTATATAGAAGATCCCTTAGGCCTGTGACTGTAAGACGTCACGGGATACAGCCTGAGTGTGAGGCGAGCTACCTCGGCCTCAGTCGGCGTATAACATCCAGCTAGGCAGTGACACGGCAGGCTGGGCTACATCTCCCATTATCACAGTCTGACAATATATATCGTTACCATCCAACTAGTGTGTCTACCTTCAACCCTCAAATCTCCTTTAAGAACCTTTAAGGTGGTAGTGGTGGTAGTGGTGGTGGTGGTGGTGGTGGTGGTAGTAACGGTAGTAGCAGTGATGGTGGTAGTGGTGGTTGTAGTAATAGTGGTGGTAGTAGTAGTAGTGGTGGTAGGAGTGGTGGTGGTGGTGGTGGTGGTAGTAGTAGTAGTAGTAGTAGTAGTAGTAGTAGTGGTGGTGGTGGTAGTTGTGGTGGTGGTGGTAGTTGTGGTGGTGGTGGTGGTGGTGGTGGTGGTAGTTGTGGTGGTGGTGGTGGTGGTAGTTGTGGTGGTGATAGTAGTGGTGGTGGTATTTGTTGTGGTAGTGTTCGCAGTAGTGTTTAAACAGTGATACTTGAATTTACCTAAGTTTGCCTGAAACTTGGCCTCCTAGTGGGCCAAGGCCTGATCAACCCAGCTGTTGCTGTTAGCCGTAGGCAGTCCAACCAACGCACCACAGCCAGGCTTATCAGCAACTGAATTGAACTCATGAAGTTCTCTCTCTAACACAGCTAGGGGTCAGTCGGTAATACTCCTGATGCATGACATGTAAGTATTGGTGTGCTCACGGCAACCCTGCTTCTTAGTGGGAATATTGGGCACCGGCTGTCCACCCTCTTACTTTCGTAAGGAAGTGATTTGTGTTCAATGAATCTAGAATTTTAAAGATGAAAATTATGATGCACGTGTATCGCCTACGTTCCAAGGAGTATAGTTAAGGAACTTGAAGCGTTCCAAGTAATTAAGGTGTTTGGCTGAGTTTATACCAGCAGTAAAGGTTCTCTCTACATTCTCCTGCTCTGCAATCTCTCTTGCCTTAACATGGGCGATTAGTATGCAACAATATTCCAGTCTATAGAGAACAAGTGACTTAAAAGAGTATTATCATCGTCTTGGCATCTCTTGTTTTGAAGGCTCTACTTATCTGGTCTATTATTTTCCTTACGGTTATGATAATGACATTGTGATCTTAAATTAGTGTTGATGGTGGCGGTGTTGGTAGCTTTAGCGGTTGTGGTTGTGGTGGTGCTGGCAGTGGTGCTGGCAGTGGTACTGGCAGTGTTAGTAGTGATGGCAGTGTTGACTGTGGTGACGGTAACAGTGGTGGTGTTGGGGAGGGAAGAGTGATGGGTAAGGTGAGTCTGCACTTCCACGTAGCTACTAATGTAACAGTAAGTCAGTCTTGTGCGACTGAAGGAGCAGCGTGACTCGTCCTCTGGGTGATAACTTGCTACCTCACTCCCATCTCACATCTAGACTTCACGTGCAGAGACAAAGGCACAAGCACAATAACAGAAGTATACGCTTTCGAAGCACAACCAGAAAACTGTCAGGCTGGATCCCAGGAACAGAGCGAGACGTTTGGTCAAGTCTCCTCACACCTGCTGCCCCTGTTTACGTAGCAGTAAATTAGTATCTACGTTGAATAACAAGTCGTAATAACGCGATTGTAAACAAATCACAGAACGGGTGGGGATCGAACCCATGGCAAGGGAGTCTTAAAACTCGAGGGTCAGTGTGTTAATTACTGGACCATACCAGCTAGCGCTTGCGGTTAAAATGTTGAAAATTCAACATCATGCCACTAAATGAATTAAAAGAAATTATATATTATGAAGAAATAATAAAGACTGGAAATTCGTGAGGTGAGGAGATATAACTACATTATAATACCATAAAAAGTACAGACTGAGAATAACTTGATGTCAGCACCAGGGAAAACAAGAGGTTGACTTCAATAAACAGTGTGCTCAAACAATTAAGAATTTAAACAAACTTGTACAATATATTTATGAGAGAGAGGAATAGACACAACGAGGATAATAAACTCTTCTTGTAACTAAAAACAGATAATTATAAACAGGTAATTACACACGCACGCACGTGCACACTTCTCTTACAGTAAATAAGCTAAGTTGATACATTCTTAGCTGATCCACGGCTCCTCACAACTTTACACAAGACTGATCCACGGCTCCTCACAACAACTTTACACAAGACTGTTTTATCACCGCTGCGGTAGTTATTTTATCATGCAGAATGTTTTTCTAACAACCCCAGCGGCTGACTTAACAGCCATGTTGTCCTTCCAGTCGTAGCTGCAGAAGTAGCAGCAGCTGTAGTCATAGTTGCAGCAGTAACTGTAGCCTTAGGAAATATTTTATGCTGATAAATAGAGCAGTTGAAGGTTTCTTCAGCAGCAACTGTGGTGAAACTGTAACTAGTTCCGTCATGTCTAATAAAATTGTAAATATTTCAAACTATTTTGCCTATATGTTCTAATTAGGATCGATGATGTAAATAGGTGCCTGTTGGATTCAGTGTTTAAGAGGACTGAGAGGTCGTCAACACAGATCAACTTTATTTTCCGAGTTTCTGCCAATAGACAAGTGTTCATTACACTTTCACTGGTCTTACATCTATATAATTAGCATGGCTAATAAAATTATATATACTGAAACATGCTAACCTGAATGGGTTATTCAGAGTATCACGTTGTAAATTACTCAATATCAAAGCTCACAAACACCGTTAAATGTTTAAAATTCAAAAGCTAAGCATTATTTAATTGAAACTGCAGAAAAATTGTGTAAAAATGAACCTGGTTGTTGCTGCTAGCTGCCAGCAGGCCTATATAGCCGTCGTAATTCGACTGATTTAGTACAACCAGTTACAGGTTAGCCAGGCTGTGATGGCTATGTGCATCTGCAAACATCTAGCATCGACAGCCTGGTTCATCTTGCAGCCAACAAAATATATCACTGATAATTCTATATAGGTAAAACATTTTTACCGATGATGTAAACAAACAAATATTTATCTCAGTGGAACACGTGTGGTTAACTACTTACATCACTGACGTGCGGAATGTCCAGTTTACAACACGATAGTATCATACAGGCTGTATTGAAGAGGGAACTAAGTTCCTGCAGTCAGTTCCTTATCAGCAGTCTGTGGTGCCTATGCTGGACTGCCTACTTCTAGCACCAACAGCTTGACTGATCAAGTCATCATCCAGGACCCCTGAGCGGAGGGAACGATGGTCCTCATTACCATCAAAAGGTGAATAATTGGTAAACGCTTATTACTGACCTCTCTCACCCAGGATTCCAACTGATGACCTCAAGTTTGAAGAAGGATGATGGAGGTAGAGGTGTGATGGAGGGAAGCTGGTGGGGATGGGGGGGCAGAGAAGTTGGAACGCAGGAGGGAGAGATATATCATAATCTACACTTGGAAAATCTTGGAAGGAATGGTCCCAAATCTGCACACAGAAATCACTCCCTACGAAAGTAAAAGACTGGGCAGGCGATGCAAAATGCCGCCAATAAAAAGTAGGGGCGCCATTGGTACACTAAGAGAAAACACCATAAGTGTCCGGGGCCCAAAACTGTTCAACAGCCTCCCATCAAGCATTAGGGGAATTGCCAATAAACCCCTGGCTGCCTTCAAGAGAGAGCTGGACAGATACCTAAAGTCAGTGCCGGATCAGCCGGGCTGTGGCTCGTACGTCGGACTGCGTGCGGCCAGCAGTAACAGCCTAGTTGATCAGGCCCTGATCCATCAGGAGGCCTGGTCATGGACCGGGCCGCGGGGGCGTTGATCCCCGGAATAACCTCCAGGTAACCTCCAGGTAACCTCCAGGGTGGTAGGGAGGTAATGGAGGAAGAGGTGTGATGGATGGGGGAGGTTGTGGGGTGGGGGAGGGAGGGGGGTAGTCTTCATTATGCTGAGTCACTCTTCTCTAGGTCGCTGACCGTTCGTTCTCCTTTCCTATTTTATCTGTTCTTCGAAATTTCTTTGTCTGCATATTCTTTTAGGACTTTTTTTTTTTTTTTTGTTTCCTCCAACTCAATGCTTGAACGTCTGTCTGTCTCTCTCTACCTCATACATAATTGAACATTTCTAGGGTTGGAATGTGTGTGAGGGTGCGGGGTATTTGTGATGGGTAGGTAAGGATCATAAGTAACAAGTAAGGCAAATGCAGGAAGAGCCAAGCAAATGACAAAATGGTCTATGAGAACTGTCAAAACAAGAGAAGCAACGCCATTTATGGTACTCTTCAAATAACCTGAGCTCTCAAAGAGTTGAATACTGTTCTGTACTCACAGCGCCTTTCAAGACAGGATAGCTGGAAAATGTATAGGTCGCATATTGTCCCATATAAATCATCTAAACTATTTGGAACATAGCAAAAGCTGGAGTCTCTGGAATGGAGAAGAGAGGGAGATACCTGACAATATACAAATGGAAGAAATATGAGGACCTGGTGCCTAACCTGCACACACACACACACACACACACACACACACACACACACACACACACACACACACACACTAGTAACTTACCGAGTCAAATATATGGCAGAAAGTATCACATATACCCAGTGAAGAGCAGGACGCCGGCCCAGGGGTACAATCAGAGAAGTGGTAACATCTGTGGTCCAAGACTCAACAGTGTACCCAGACCAGCAGATATCAAAATACAACCGTAACGCAGATGTTTGACAGCTACACGTGCCGCATCAGCCGACTTGTAATGACTATGTGAGCCTTCGGACAGCCATCACGAACAGTCTGGTTGACCAGACGGTCTAGAGAGAAACCTGGCCTTAGGCTGGGCTGCGGGCGTAAAAGAGCCCTCGAAGCGGGAGTTATGTTTGTGATCGGTAACTTGGAGAAGGGGGCGAAGGAATGGAACGTGAGGGGAAGGGAGGAGGTGTTTGTGTGAAGGGTATGTTGTGGAAAAGGAGGGAGGGGGGGAGGAGGAAAAGGGATGAACTCCATGGAACTCTCGTAAACTAGTACAATGGTATGGAATCACTTTCTTCCTAGTGTTGGACCACTTTGTTCCAGGTAACGTCGAGATAACATTCTCACACCACCGGTGATAATCGTGCACACCTGAGGGTTTCCTCGTTACGCTCGACCACCTCCTTGAAAGACGCATCGAGGCCTGATTTTTTTATTATTCGCTTTTTGTGATTAATAAACGTAATCTATCTTAAAGATTAAAGTATTCGTAAGTTTATACGAAGCGTTAAGAAAATGACGTTGCGATCCTGGTAATGAAATTATCGTAGTAAAATGCAGATAGGCTGGTATTTATTGAAGTCTGAGTGTGTTGTGTAGTTTCAGTGTTCCTTAGTTATGGATCCTCTCTGTCAAGTTTGTGGTGTGTACTCACCCTTTTGTGTTTACTGGGAATTAAGGCTTAGCTCCTGGTCATTTCAGTGCACTCATCTACTACATATAGAGGACTGAGACTAAGCTCAGCCTCAATTTATAATGTCCCTAATTGGTTTTAATTGTTTCCTAACCTCTGGGCTACTCACATTATTAAAACTGCATGAAGTCTACCTCCACCCCTTTCTCATTCATGACTGGAACAATACACAGATAACTAGCACATTGGGGACAAACTTATGATCACGTTTCTATCAAAGTCGGACCGAAACGTCATCGTAAGTGTGTCTCCCAAGTGCGGGTTATTTGTGTATTTTCTAACCATAATAATTGACAATTTCCATGTATGCCTTCACTGTCCCAACTGCTCACATGCCAAGCTGACTTTTATCAGATTTATCAATTAATCCCTTTGATTATATTCTTCCTAACAATGATTTCATACCTTTTCTATGGTAGTTCGATGTAGTCCCTTTAATTATCGTAGTGCTTGAACTCTAAGACTAGTTCCATTTTCAATCTCTTATTATTTACAAGCATCTTATTTCGTTCTCCATCTCTCATCCTTTACCTTTCTGTTTCCATAGTCTCCTCTCTTATTCCTCCCGTGGTCTTAGTCTTCTTTGCTCCTCAATATTTATTCCCTTCCTTTCTCCCTATTTTTCCCTAGTCCCCCTTTTTCCCCCCATCTCACGTTCTCTGTTTTCCTTCATCTCCTTCTCTCCTCCTCCCCCCAATTTTTCATAGTTCTAAACTGCACTGTTAAGTTTTCCCAGCCTTAAATTGCCTCTTCCATTTTTCTGTACTATCGCAATCTCTCACCCCTTTACCATTTCCCCCACACCTTCCATCTCGCTTCCATTCTTTTCACTCCCTGCCCCCACACACTGGTTCCGTGTCTGCCCCCATCATTCCCTGCCCCCACACTGGTTCCGTGTCTGCCCCCATCATTCCCTGCCCCCACACCTGTCTCTCCCTCCCCACACCTCGAGCAAGAGATAAGGCAGCTTGTCCGGCAGTGATATACACCCTCACATAAAGTACAATTTTCCACCTAAAATACTGGCTAGAGGAAGATGGCTGGAAAGCAGTTTCTGCCGCCGCTCTGCAGGCACTCACTAACCCACACTCACGCACGCAACCACCCACACACAAACACATGCTGTAGATATCAGGAGGAAACAGACTCCTGGAAGATCTAGACTGGCTACATCTATATTCCAAAAAGTGGCGGTTGGAGTACAATCCAAATAATTGCAAGAAGATGCAGATTAGAGAAGGTGAGAAAAGACCGGACACAATACAGCCTTGGAGAGAAGCTGTAAATATTAGTAAAATGTCAGATATCAGCTACTCAGCTATGAAAAAAACTATTATATAAATGCCTCAACCCACTCAAGAGAGCGAAAGAGGAATATGAGGAACTTAGGAGTGATACTGTAAGGGATAACAGAAATGTTGCTACCATAAACACAAGGAAAATGATAAGCTGGATTAAGTATTACTTCAAAACAAGAGATGCGACGCCAATAATTATACTCTAAAGTCCCTTGTTTTGTCTAGAATACTGTTACACGCTACCAGTCCATGCTAAAGTAAATGTCGCAGAACCAGAAAGTGGAAAGAGAACATTCATTGCTCTTATAAATTCAGTCATACACTGAAATTATTAAGAATATATTCCGGTGAATGTAAACGAGAAAATTGAATAATAATTGGTACCATGAAAATTTTGGAAGGATCTGCAAGAAATGAAGACACTTAGTAGAGAACCCTGTAATACAACGTTTCGCCTAAGGCTCGGCTTTATCACACTAAATGAAGCCAAGCTTCGGGCAAAACTTTGTATTATTCTTTGCTAACAGTGTCTTCATTTCCACTTGTCGGTTTTCCCAATTGTTTACCCTAATCTATACATCGAAATTACTCCCTACGAGAGCATGAGGCTCGGCACACGGCACAAAACACCTCCAATGAAAACCAGGTGAGTACACTAAGATTTTTCAACACCCACCCTTCATAAGGGAGATTACCAAGAGAACCTTAACTGTCAAGATAGAACTAGACAAGTTCCTTATTTCCTGATCAGCCGTGCTGCATGAGGCTAGCATCAACAGCTGCCATTGATCACGCCATTAACCAGGAAGCCTGCCTGGGCCTGGGCCTGGCAGTGGGGGATCGTAACCCCTTGAAAGTGTATTCAGGTAGATTTCAGGTGATAATAAGTTACTAAATATATCCCAGGAGGTAAACACAAAACTTACAAAGCTAACTTTAGCAGCATATACATTCCTAGCAAAACCTAGAATAGCATTCAGGAATCTGATCACAGCATCCCATAGAACTCTTATCTATTTACGCCATATGTTAAGGCAATTATCGAGTACATGGCCCAGGTGTGAAGCCTTCACCTGGTCCAACACGCTCGAAAGCTAGAATAGGTCCAAAGGTTTTCCACCCAGCTAGTCCAAGAGCTAAGTTAAAGGAACTAAGCCTGACAAGCTTAGCAAAGAGGTGGGTGAGGAGAACCAGGTTAACGACGAATAAAATTTTAGAAAAAAAATGATGAGAGAGAACATGAAGAAACAGGACACAGCTGGAAGCTAAAGACACAGTCGAATCATAAGATGTTAGGAGGTATTTATTCTCAGTGGAATGAGCTTGATGAAGAAGGTGGGAGGCAGACTCTATACCAAGTTTCATGAGTAGATATCGTAAGGTTCTAAAGATCAGTAATATAGATCACAGCAGTATAGGAGGTGGAGTCAGGAGCTGAGACTCTATCCCCACAAACACAATTCAGAGTATGCAGGATGATCCATAAACAAGTAGAGGAAGTAGGTGTAAGGGCAATACCTACTCGGAAAGAGATATTGATGGTAAGGAAGGAGGTAGCAGAATAGGTAGGCTTGAGAAGTGGTTGATGGAAGTCAGTGCTTAAAACTGTGGTTCCTCATACAAGTCAATATGTCAAAAAAGACTCCTATGAACAGGAGAAAGAATATAAGAAACCTGCAACAGACTCCATGGATGGTCAATAAGTAGCGACCATAAGTGGCAATACCACAAGCGTATCACTGTGATACGAATCAATTGAGCACTTACAGCGCCACATGCGTCACTACTTAATTATTTCCTTGAGGAACTATAAAGAATCACTTAGAAGCTCACGTAGAACACTGTCAAGCATGTCTCAGCAAATGAAGGCTGCACTAACATGCAGCCTTCATTTGATCAAGTATGTCCCAAAAACAAAGTCTAGATAGAAGCTTGCAATTAGATTAGTTCCGGAGCCGAGAAGACAGACGTACGAAGAGAAACTGAAAGAAATTCAACTTACCATCCAAGATGACAGAAATACAAATACAGACACGATTGCTATGTACAAAATATTTGAAATACATATACAGACATGATTATGTACAAATGCACACGCACGCCCCCCCCCACACACACGCTGTAGTGGAGGCAGGATCCATACATAGCTTTAAGAACAGGCATGATAAAGCTCATGGAGCAGGAAGAGTGACCCAGTAGCGGCCAGTGAAGAGGCAGGGCCAGGAGCTGT